>NW_013665812.1:25139-33740 GCF_000517525.1 Limulus polyphemus | reverse complement strand
CCCTGCAAAAATGACTGCAGACATTGCTGCAAAAGTTTCTTCGGAAAGAATTTTTACGGAAAATTAACTAACGACCGTAGGCGTAACAATATTTTCCTTTGTTTTCACTCACGGGTTCCAAGAACTAAACGTATTTTCAAAAGCACATTAGTATGTTAAAACAATAATCAAACATAATTTACAAATATTCTTTTTTTTCATTTTCACTATTTATGTTTACTCACATATGAATATATCTTATTGATAATTTGTTTGTTTGTTTTTGAATTTCGCGCAAAGCTACACGAGAGCTATCTGCGCTAGCTGTCCCTAATTTAGCAGTGTAAGACTAGAGGGAAGGCAGCTAGTCATCACCACCCACCGCCAACTCTTGGGCTACTCTTTTACCAACGAATAGTGGGATTGATCGTCACATTATAACGCCCCCACGGCTGAAAGGGCGAGCATGTTTGGTGTGACAGAGATTCGAACCCGCGACCCTCAGATTGCGAGTCGAGTGCCTTAACTACCTGGCCATGCCGGGCCCCTTATTGATAAAGTCTTTTACTTAGTCCTAAAAAAATCTTTGATAAACAGTCGCTTAACTATAGCATTCAAAAAACTTCTTTCATAAGTCTTCACATCTTTCTATCTCTTAGAAAACTGCCGATCCCCGTGGCACAGCGGTATGTCTGCGGACTTAGAACGCTAGAAACCGGGTTTCGATACCCGTGGTGGGCAGAGCACAGATAGCCCATCGTGTATCTTTGTGCTTAACTTGCAAAACTGCTTTCTGTGTTTTATTAACAATGAAACTTTTAAGACTCCATTTATTACGTATATTTTCATACGTCTAATAATGCGAAACGTGTGAAATAGACATAACAATAAAGAGCCAATAAAACTTGTAAGAAATGACATCAGATGACGACCAATCAACTTTGGAATATATAAATGCATTACTAAATAAAGGGCCAATATAATTTAGCAACCGGTGACATCACATGACGGTCAAATCTAGAATTTATAAATGCATTACTAATCAGCGGATATCCATATGATAACGATATGACACACCACTGCAAGACAACACAATAGGCAATGATATATTCTTGACATCTTTTGAACTATAATCGGAGTTTTAGTTGATATAATTTTTACAGTTCTTGCACGGAGCTTGCAATGTTTACGTCCAAAACTCGGAACTCGGAAACAACCGCACCGATCATCACCAATAAGAACTGGGTAATATTTTTATAACTCGGCAGTATTTTTATAGCTGAGCAATAAATAATACAATTGAAATTTCCACAAAAATGACATGTTTCAAATTTAACCAATAAAAACTACATGGAATACAAAATACTCTGGAAATTTGTTATTCATATTTGAGATAGTATCCCTTGATGTTGGCCCTGTTATCATAGCCATGACCTCGACAGTCCTTGAGGCTTAATCCTAGAAAATCCAATTCAGTTTGTGAAGCTCCTGCCAGTTCTTTGTCAGTTGTATAGCTGCTTATCATTTTCTATAAATTGCACTATTTTATTGCGCTTGTCAATAAATATATTTCTTGTACGTTTCTATTCTTCTGCATCTACTCTAATTTCGAAGTTGAAACTCACAAAAGATGAGTCCCGACTACTCTTCAAATAGTTCAATTAATAATGTACAAATAATTACAATACATAATGAACAGCAATGTTTCATAACATTAATTATTCGCTAATATTTATCACACTGAGTTACTTCAGCTGTCTGCATTCTTTTTATGTAGCCCTAGAAATGTCTAGACTTTTAAATCTTAAAACATTGAACTCTATTTACGTAACACTCTTAAAATCATAGAAATTTGGTTTTATCTGTCGCATAGTTGAACAACCAAAGAGAGAGTTGCATTGCTGTTTGTTAGTCTCTAAAGCTAGTAGAATTAAGATGTGTCTGTTAGTCTGTTCTGAAGATTATTGAAAGATGTGTACATTATACTACGATCTTTTAAAACTTCATATCATAATTAAATTATTACAATAGTATTCCATATTTTTATTTCTACAATGAATAACATTTGATAACTTATTATACTCTGTGCCATTTCTTACAAAAAACTTTATATCATAATAATGTGTTCCACTTTTTCCGGGTACTTTAAACAGGTGAAACATTTCTACATTAAACATGTTTTTTTGTGTTATGTAATGTAAAAAACACAGAGCTAAGTCAGGGGCATCATTTGGGAGGTGGGATGGCAACAGAGGCGGTCGTCTCCTCCTACTTTACAAGTTTGAGAGGGGGCTCAGAATGACAGTTTCTGTGAAACGTTTCTTGTTAGGCCGGATTAACACATATACGCAAATTATGCCATAACGTAGGGTCCCCAGCGGAATTGGAGGGCCTAGGCGAGGTCAGCCTTTTTGGAACTATCGGCCTCTGTTCCAGATCTCATCCTGTTTTGTAAATAAAGTGTTTGATCTTGTATATCTTCACACCCAGTCATGTTTCTTTCATTCATCTGACGAGTAGATCTACTAGGCCTCTTTGATGGGTTGGTCGGGTAATTGTGTAGTTTTATCTAATCCGAACTTTGGATGGAATACTAAAATACATAAATATTTATATTCTTGATTAATAATGTATTGTAATGAGGTGAAACTCTATTGCTTAACAATTCTAAGGTTTATAAACAATTGTGCGTGCTGTTAAAGAGGTTATAGTTGTAAATAATAACATTTTCGATAACAAATTCAATGCACATTTATAAAACATAATTGGAGAAAAAGCACCGTTTTTGCTATTTCGTTTGAGACAAGTTGAAGAACGATTTTTTTCTAGGAGTGGGGGGGGGGGATATATTTTGCGAGTTACTCAAGAGTGACTCGACCCCCCCCCCCAAAAAAAAAGAAAGAAAAAAACAGGCTTTTGGCGATCCGGAAGCTGAATAATTTCTAAACATATCACATAACACATCGAATTCTGAGACAAACAATTTTTTTTCGCACATTTATGAGAGAGAGAAACACCAAATCCAGCATGCTTGCCAAGGTAGAAGGTTAATGACACCATTTATACGATGAATGTTTAAACTAAAAAGAAATACCGAAAAACTGCGCCAGTGCAGCAACATAAACAAACAAAACAAACTTTAACAAATGGCACGAAAATAATTATTCTACTTGTGCCAATAAAACATCAAAAAACATCTACAAATAATTTTGTAGCTTTTTTGGCTATAGTACTTTCTAGTCAATTAAAAGACATAAAATTTCAGATTCATTAACATAAAAATAGCAAAACCTTTATCATCTGTATCATAAATATCATAAAACATGAGTGATATAAACCTAAAATATTGCCCTATGCGGTAAGCCTGAAGACTTATAACTCTAGAAATCGAACTAAGATTCGACACCCTTGGTGGGCACAGCACAGACAGCTTTGTACTAAACAACAGACAAACAAACAAAACCAAAAATATTAGGTATGAATATTGCTTTCACTCATAAAAAATACGGCATGGTCCTTTATTACCATTATGCGACTCCTGCTTACATTCCCTCGATGGCTCAGCAGTAAGTCTGAGGGGTTATAAGACTAAAATCGGGTTTCGATACCCGAAGAAGGTAGAGCAGAGATAGTCCATTGTGTAGCTTCTTGGTTAATAAAAAAAATTCCGTACAATTACTTTTTGATTACTAGTATTTGATTCCCGTTTACCTTCTATACAATTACATGTTTTCTTTATTATCAGCAGTCATCCCCTTTTTACGTTTCGAACGATGATGTGTGTTTTTTTATTAATGGTATCCGAACACTGCTGATGTTTCTTGTGATGACATGTTTATTCATTATTAGTATTTGACTGCAGGTTACGTTTCATGTGATGACATATTTATTAGTTTGTTTGTTTTTGAATTTCGCGCAAAGCTACACGAAAGCTGCGCTAGCCGTCCCTAATTTAGCAGTGTAAGACTAGAGGGAAGGCAGTTAGTCATCACCACCCACCGCCAACTCTTGGACTACTCTTTTACCACATTATAACGCCCCAACGGCTGAAAGGGCGAGTATGTTTGGTGTGACAGGGATTCGAACCCGCAACCCGCAGACTGCGAGTCGAGCGCCCTAACCACCTGGCCATGCCGGGCCTGACATATTTGTTTGTTATTAGTGTTCGCCTCATGTTTACGTTCCTTATGATGTCATGTTTCCTTATTACTGTAATGTTCGACTCCTGTTTTCGTTTCCTGTAATGATGTGCTTTTTAGGACTAGTATTCGACTCCTGTTTACGTTCTGTACGGTGATATTCTTCCTAATTGATAGCACTTGACTTCTACTAATGTTTCCAAAGATGACATTTTTTATTACCAATATTCAACTTTTGCCTATGCTCCAGTATGATACAATGTTTAGATCTTGTATCTTCCATCATTAGAGCAACCGTTACGACCTGCGGGACGAGAGTCCGTTCTATGATTTTCTGCATTCTGATAACTTGTTCCTAAGATTATATTGAAGAACTGTTGAAGATATTTTTATTTTTTAAACAACATAACTCAACTATATCACAACACGTGTCATTGTCCTAATGACTGTAAATCTGCATAATATGAGCAACACTTTTATGTTGATATTAAGTAAGTAGTTCTTTTATTTATTTATTTATTTTTCGGAATGTACGACCTTCCAAGTGACTAGAGTTAGTTAGTTGTTTCAAAACCAAAAAATACAAAGTCTGCTTTCTGCTATGTCACAGATGAAAATATATAAATTATTATATTGTAGAAAATACAAAGCAAACCATCTTGACTTGGTTTGCCGTTATAAAGTTTATCATTAATGACTTGTGATCAAACAAACTATACACGTTAGAACCAAAAGGTAACCTATAATTTAATGAAGCCAATTCTATTAAACAAGCTGAGAAAAAGTACATAATGTCATAAATCAATGTACAATAACATTAAAGTCTTATAATGATTAGAATGCATTAGATCAGTTGAATATCCTCACTGTTATCGCTAGTTTCGATCTTTAATATTAATTGGTAAAACATGCGTAAACATAAGTGTCTGTATTAGCTGGTTTTTTACTTGCATCGTGGATGGTCAAGTATTTAACTGTTACTGGAAAGCTAATTAAGAGCTTTTACTAATGGTACATATATGAAAGTTTTATCGCATTTCATACGTTATTCTGCTAACCGGCTTCGCCAATAACCAAATTTAGTCACAGTGTCTTATTCCTATATCTTGAAATTGGTTGGGCTTACTTACGTTATATTTGGTACACATATACAGAGTGGTCCAAAATTATCTTTCCTATTTTAAAATCTAATAATTAAGTAACTAAGGACATACAACCATGCTGTTTTCAACATTTTTGAGCCACCCTGTATAACTGCAAAACCAAAAAGTATATTGTAAAGAACCTGACTAATTCAACTGTAGTGTCACAGATTCAAAAACATCTCAGTGTATCAGTTTGTCACTCCTGAATGTTGTTTGGATTTACATGGAATGCATGAAGTAGTTAAATACGACTTTGAAATTCAAAAAAAAAGGGGAGGTTTGCTAGAAAATCTCAAAAGGCACAATTGATCGAAAATGAAAGAAGTATGTATTTATTATATTTAACTTTAAATTTCTTAGTACACCTAAAAAAAGCAAGTTTGGACATGAAATTTTATTTTGTTATTATTTTTAAATTTACTGCACAAATTGCCGTAATTGAATCTTTATAACATGAAATACTGTAGGTTGGTGATTAACAACACTCGTTAGTTGTAACAACAGTAATATGTATACAATTTAGGAAATAAAGGTAAGTTTTTCTTATAAAAATTTATTTTTTGTTTGTTAAGGTCTGTCACCTTTCGAGAAATGCAAACGTGTCTAACTGCAGGTTGTTTGTAATCTAAAACTACTTGATTTTTCAAGCGTATTGTTGTAATGGTTTTTATTTGTGTGCGGGTTCTTTTTGAATTATTCTGGAAAAAGGAGAATGCGGTTAACTTAATTATAACGAACGGTTATTATTTGTCCAGCTACAGGTTGTCCAAGTTAAGCTTGTACAAGTTACTCGTAATTAATAATATGCCTAACTTCACAAATACATAGCACTTCAGTAGAGATTCTACTTACTTGCTAGCCCACCAGTGGCACAGCGGTATGTATGCGGACTTACAACGTTAGAATTCGGGTTTCGATACCCGTGGCTTTGTGCTTAACTTCAAACATACATACATACATACTTACTTGCCAATTTTCTCGTACGCACTGTACTTGTATATCTAGTACTTTGTTGAAAACACAAACACTAAATTTACAATGCCAACTTAACTAACTGGATGACTCAATAAACAATCAACCAGTGTGTGACATACTCACTAATCAATCTTTTAATCTTGCCTGACTCGCGTTTCATATCACTTAAAGTTTCCTACACTTTCAATAATGTTCTACACATTAAGTCACACACTCATCACATGAAGTGATAACTGACTCTCTCTATCCAAAAGGATGTTTCAAATATATAAATAAGTACAAAACATAACCTACAACACTGCACTCTCCCTGAATTTGAAGTTTCCCCAATTTCCCCATTTGAACAGTTCTTTTACAAAAAAAAACAAACAAACCTCATGCAGCTCATTATCAAGTACTTGTGGGCTGAAACTCAGCCACTGAACAATTCACCAGCACAACCTGTTGCTGATGTATTGGTGGATTATTGGATAGCCTAATTTGGCGTATCTGAGTAAATTAAAATGGATAAGGGAGCTAATAATACCAGCATTTCTTTGAGTTATGTATATAGTGTTGGTTGTGGAGAAGATGCTCATTTTGTCTTATCACTTCCAGTCAGATGGCTTAGCAAGAATGATAATATAAAATATCAAGTGGATACTTGTTAGGATTGTTAGGATTGAGACAAACACTTATTATATGTAAAGGATTGTGAATCACCCAACGTAACAGATCAACTGGTTGTTTGCCAAACAAAATTGATGTTTGTTTGAGAAATTTAGCTCCCTGTGGATGTGATGTATGGCATGCCTTTGAGAGCAGATGTGCTAAAGTGTCTGCAGTAATACGTAGAGTGAGTTACGTTTCGATTAATTTATGCACACAAGCCCAACATCACCAGCTAGAACAAGACACCATCTGGATTTTACTGCAAGACAGTTTAGGAAGGAAGATTCCAATAAGGAGAGTAGCCGTGCCTTTGGTTCGTTTCAGTGGCACAAAAACAACTTGGTTCTAACTAAATATGTTCATATGTCATCCTCTTCAAGTTGGTCCTATGTACTCAGGAGAAGGACAGTATATATCAAAGTGGAAAGATCTTCCATTGCAGCGAGAGAAACAAGTCTGACATTTTTCAGCCGAGTTGGCTAGATATGCAAAGTATTGGCACAGTACAAGAAATTATTGAATAAATGATATGGTCAGCTGAAGGTTAACTGCTACATTGAAGGAGCTTCCACAAGGCTTCAACCAACCATGGAAATATGTATTTTTAGTATATTAAATACTTTTTTATTTTTATCATTACATTTATAATTTGTAAAGTCATCATCCCACTTCTCTCTCTCTTTTATCTCTTTTGAGTTTTTATTTATTTAGATAACGAGAATGTGCACATGTTCCTGTTTGTTTGTATTATAGTTTAGGTGTACTTGGACCTTATATATGGAAATCTCTATTATATTTGTATATATTGTAGGTATTGCACAAAGTTGTTTAACTCTGGCGTCTTGTAAATGATGTATGAAGATGTACATGGTTACATTCAACAGCATAAAATTTGTTTTGTTTTATTTCTCTTTGTTCTTTTGTTTAATTTCAAGGAATTGTGTACAGGGATATATTTCATTTTGTATGTTATGCTCATATTAAGGTTTTCATTGTTACGTATTATAATTTCGAATAATCTGAAACTGAGTTAACTGATAATTTATATTTAGCAGTTACATATATACCGATATATCTCCAATTTGTGATATTTGCCAACAAGATTGATACACACACACACACACACAGTTTTCTTTTTTAATAGAAATATATTTTAATATACAACCAATAATACAAATTACAATAACAGTTATTGCAACTAGTTATAACAAACAATGATTTATATAAAAAATTTTTACAAGTCTTCTTTCTAGTCTGGAACTTCCTTGATATCTTATCGAGGGTTCACGATGAGCGAGTTAATTTCGAGTTGAAGTAGGTATAATTCACTTCACAGGGAACAAGCTAGCCCTGTAGTTCCCATTGATCCCATGCCGATTACAGGTCGAGTTTTCACCGATGACGTTAGGTAATGTTTTCGTAAAAGTACTAATGTCCGATGTGAATACACTGAAGTTGAATGATTTGAATTGTTCGAAATTTATAAATGTTTCTGATCAAATATCAGAAGTGTCCCGATTAATAAGCGTTATAACAATCATAGTTATAGCTTACAGAGATTATGGCACACCAATTATAGTAACCCAATAATAGATACTACGCGTCGCATTGGTAATATTTATAGGCGTGTGTAGAATTTCTAGAAAATTCAGATTATGCAACATTACAAAGCTACATTAAGCGTTTACATACATATATATATTGTTGATTCT
>NW_013665812.1:22758-24756 GCF_000517525.1 Limulus polyphemus | reverse complement strand
TACATACATATATATATTGTTGATTCTTACACTCGAGAATCTTCTACAACTTTAGAGAATAGACGGGAGTTTCGCAATACGTATTTAACTGTATAAACTATGTACACTTGTAAATATAAATTTAATTCAAGCAAACATCGATATTAAAATAAATATATAATAATAAATCCGTCACATCATTTTAAAGTTTATTTCCTGGTGTATTTGTGGTATATATCTAACTGTTTACAGTTTTATTCAAGAGTATCATTTCTTTCAATTATGTTTTTGTTTTTCAAGAATGTTTTTTTTGTGTTTTAATTATGATACTTATCTGAGTTATTATGTGCCTTATTAAAGGGTTCTGTTGTAAATATTAGACTGACTAGTTCTCCTTGTTTTGCCGGGACAGTCCAGTTTTGTTGGTAGTTTGTGGTAGTGTCCCGAGAAAAGTTATCGGGACGCACAACACGTTCCAGTTTTATGATAAAGGGCCCGGCATGGCCTGGTAGTTAGGACGCTCGACTCGCAATCTGTGGGTCGCAGGTTCGAATCCCAGTCACACCAAACATGCTCACCCTTTCAGCCATAGGTGCCTTATAATGTGACGGTCAGTCCCACTAATCGTTGGTAAAAGAGTAGCCCCAGAGCTGGCGGTGGGTGGTGATGACTATCTGCTTTCTCTCTAGTCTTGCACTCTAAATTAGGGACGGCTAGCGCACATAGCTCTCTTGTAGCTTTGCGCAAAATCCATAACAAACAAACATTTATGATAACGACATCAAACTGCCAGTCACATTGAATCACATATGTAACAGGCCTACTTCACTTGCTCATGGTTGTAACACGTACTCTCCTGCCGCCAAACTCTCTCGAAAGTTACATTTATGCGTGGTGAGAAACCCAGGTCTGCATGTGGAGACAGTTAAGGCAGTACTCATCATCAAAATACACTTTACACAGTCGTGTAATAGATTTTATGAATATTTAATGAAAAAAAAAAACAGTGCTTTTACGTTGCATTCATTCTTCACAAATATGTATTAAAGTTTCAAAATAATGCTAAAACCAAAAGTAGTATGTTTGAAAATGTTATGGATTTATAAATAAATTCAGGAATGAGGTAAACTATTTTATGATAAATTGTACAAAGTGAATGATTAAAGATTTCTTAGATTTATAAATTGACCATGTTTGCTTATTTGTTTTGTGCCTTTTACAAAAAAATAGTTCAAATTATATCAAAACCAATCCTAATATTAATATTGTTACGACAACGGAAGTTATGTGACGCTAGTAACACGTCATGAACTTCTAGAAAATTCATGTCCGTTTGGGGTACGAAGGAAGCCACAGGAATTCGGTGGGAAGGCACCATGGGAAGCATATAGAGCACAATTTGAGCTAATGGCAGAAATGAATGGATGGACAAAGGAGCAGAAAGCAGTATATCTGGCAACGAGCTTGAAGGGACAACCACTGGAAATACTTGGACAGTTGTCAGCAGATGACAGACACAACTATAGAGCACTGGTAGCTGCTCTAGAACTCAGGTATGGAACCCAAAATCAGTCTGAAGTCTACAGGGCTAGGTTTAGGACGAAAGTCCGTGCTAAAGGGGAGAGCCTGCAAGAGCTGGCACAGGATTTGGAAAGAATGGCACACAAGGCCTACCCAACTGCACCACCCGATCTCCTCAAGTTGTTTCTGAGGGATCAGTTCATAGATGCCTTGGACAGTCCACAACTGAAGATACAAGTGAAGCAAGTACACCCCTCTCTTCTATGCAGGATGCAATGGCCAGAGCTTTTGAATTCGAATCCTATGTTAAGTCCAGCACAGAGGTACCAAGGTTGGTACAGTCATCGGGATTCAGGGCCAGAAAAGGTCAGCTTTAAGAGAGGGTTGAGGGAGATTGCTGGCTCTGTAACAAACCTGGGCACAAGAAAGCTCAATGCTGGCAACTTCAACACAGGAAAGATGCTACGACAGGAAAGGCTGCTACACTGAAAGGTTGTT
>NW_013665812.1:4244-21798 GCF_000517525.1 Limulus polyphemus | reverse complement strand
CTGCAAGTTGTTTGGCATCCGAAAGACCAGGACAACGTCACTTCACCCACAGTCCGATGGGATGGTAGAAAAGTACAATTCGACACTGGGACAGGAATTGACAGTTTTGTAATAGTCGCCAAGATGACTGGGATGTCTTACTCCCTCCAGTGTTGATGGCCTATAGAACAGCAGAGCATGAAGCCACTTGATACACTCCAGCAAAGTTGATGTTTGGTCGGGAACTTCAGTTGCCAATGGACCTGATAACAGGAATCCCACCTTATGAAGAGTTGCCTGAAAATTTGTCAGAATTCGTGAAAGTGTTATCGGAAATGATGGATGATATTCACGATCAAGTGCGTTCAAACTTGAAAACGGCTGCTGATTCGATGACGTGATCTTATGATAAGAGATCTACTGAAGTTAGTTTTGTACCAAGAGACAAGGTGTGGTTGTATAATCCCAGGAAGACCAAAGGGAAGTCTCCTAAGTTGTCTTCTCCATGGGAAGGCCCATATGACATAGTGGATCGTCTCTCAGACGTGACTTTTCGAATAAAATGTGGGCGGCGAGGTAAGCCAAAGGTGGTGCATGCCAACAGGATTTGGCGTTATCACGGTCCAGGACATTTCAGTTGGGATGAAGTGAACAATGGAAGAAATGATGCTGCTGAAGACGTGTCACCTGAAAAAGCCTCTGTCGAAGAAGAAACTCTACTCCGCTTTGAGAAGGGAAACAGTGAAGCCCTTGATGAAGTTACTACCACTGATGTGACCATTACCGATGATAGGACGTTTCCTGATGAAGCAAATGAACCCCACATGAAACAGAAGCCAACGAGAGTGAGACCAGTACGGAAGAAGATACGTCCCGTAAAATTAAGAGACTTTGTCGAATTTTAATTTTGTGTTTGTAAATTCTGTACATTTAATTAAGTTATTGTTAATTGTTTATTAGTTTAATGTAAGTGGCTAATGTTCGGGACGAACAATACTAAGGAAGGGGCAGTGTTACGACAGCGGAAGTCACGTGACCCTAGTAACTCGTCATGAGCTTCTAGAAAACTTCTGTCCCTTCGTGAAACCTCGAGTTTTTACTGGGTATGCGGTATTCTTGTATATAGAACCGCAAAGAAGTGACGGCAACAATCGGAATTGAATTGCAGACAGAGATACAGACGACAATTGAGCCAAGCGCGTGAATCGTTTGTTCGTTGTGAATGATATCGTTTAAGTTATAGCGTGACTGTGGAAATTAAGTGTATTGCAAAGTTGTATTGAGAAAGAATAAACTAGTTTTATTTAAGAAACGACTTGTATCGCTAAAGTTTCTTCGGAAAGAATTTTTACGGAAAATTAACAAACGAACACAGAGGCGTAACAATATTACTGAAATATGTTAATTAGATGTTCTTTGAATTAGATGTTGTATTGTTCATAACAATATCTTGAAGTTACAACTTTCCTTAGTTTGTCCAGTCACTTGTGTAACGCTAATCGCACTGGTAAAGTTTGAGATTATAGTTTTAAGTATATAACGTGGTGCTTTCTCAAACTGGAACAAAATATCTACTGATTTTGGAAGTCCTAAGATCACAAGCTAATATTATTCAGTAAAGGCAATTGTCTTTTGTGCCAATACATACACTGTTTTCTTGTGTTACCGCACAAAGATTTCTTTTACTGTGTGTTTTCATTTGTGTCAAGTAACTTTTTTGCTGTTAGTTTCGGAAAAAATTCAGAATTGCTTTGCAATATTTACTGGTTGAAGCTCTCGTCATTTAGCATGTGTATCTTATTTGCTCTTGGGGAGGGGGGATAGACATAGTTTCTTCTACGGTTACCTGTTAGAATATGTAGATATGAAATTACAGTATGTTGTTGTGCTGGATTTAAACTGAATAAACCAACAGGCTTTATTCCATAACAAATTCGTAAGATCTGCAATAAATCATACCCCAGCCATGGTAAGCAAAGTACGGCATTTTGTAATAGGTGAAGATACACAAATACAAAGGTTAGTAACAAGAGTCGTCCAAATGTTCCAGGAAACAATATACAACATAATCAAGAAGGATTTATATGTGAAAATGAGGCCAACATGGTGCAGGTTCACCAAGAAATGGTTTCCAGTCATACTTCCTGTTCAACCACTGCATACCTCAAGCATGTGGAGAATGAAATAGATATTCATGCTATTATGTATGAAGACGTATCATTCACTGCAACTGGCTAGGTGAAATCACTGAGAAACCTTAGTTGTGCTCTATTCTCATGATGTTGCTACTTTCTCTGTCTCAACATCTGACTATAACACATGTTTGTTATCAGTAAAGACAACATGTTACAAGACATTGACATTTACTTTACTGGGGATCACGGAATCGAAACACTTCGTGAAACATACTCGACCATTCACCTATGGAGGCATTAAAATATAATGGTCAATCTCAGTATTCGTTGGTAACGAGTAGCCCAAAAGTTAGAGGTGGGTAGTGTTGGCTAACTGTCTTCCCTCTAGTCTATTACTTCAAAATTAGGACTATTGTGGTAGCCCTTAAGTAGCTTTGCTCGATATTCAACAAACAATAAACCACCTGGTCGTTTTTATATTCAGGTTGGTTAAAATATTGCTTCCCATGGAAAACCTTTCTTTAAAGCCATCGACAGCTTTCTATATTTAAAATTATGTATGCAGATTTAAAAAGGCTGAGGTTCAAATTGCAACATTTTTCAATACACTTCAGACACCTCTTACGCTATTTTCTCAGCAGCCTCTTGGTAGATGTAAAAATGTTCAAGTATCTTAAGGACATGAAATTGAAACTCCATATCAGTTACGAATTTTCAATGTTTGCTACAGATTATAGTGTTTAAGGTTTCTCTAGAATATAGGAGTAACTTGCAGTAGAATTATTAGGGTGGTTATCATTCTACTTTAGGAATTTTTAGAACTTTTAAGGGCAGATGATGGTAAGTAATGTTTAGTAGAAATATTTTTGGGTGGCTTTATTTTATTTTGACTTTAATACATCTCTTTAAGGATAACTGCCTTCCCACAACTGGCTGCAGATAGTGGAAGACAGTAAGAGTTGAGACGTTGTGTGTATATGCACTCAACTCTGCCCCCTTAATACATTTTCCATGACTGCTAACTGGTTTCTCATCTGCTTTTTGGATTTTGTCTGATAGATGGAATATCCCCAACGCTTTTGGGTGCTATTACCACAGGCAGTCTCCGTCATGACCTTTGAATTACGACTGGAAAGTGCGATGATTTTTTAAAAATTTTTAGGTAATTTTTCTTATATATATATATATATATATGAAGCAGATGAAGACATATTTCAGTCACCCTTAGACATTTTCCATCACAATTCTCAGAGTAACAAAATGACCTATTACTCTAACGTCACTGGCCCTTGTTTGCTTTTGTACAAGTTATTCGTTGGTACTCTTTAATATTATTTCCTGCATGATGTTCAAAGGGATGTTTCTATATGTAGGCATATTATGTGTCTTATACCCATCTTATTCAATATATATATATATATTTAATTTTTCTTACATATAGAGTATGTAGTTTTAGCCTAGAATGTCGGATATGGAATTAGCTAAATTCCTTTCTCTCTAGCCATCTATTGAACTGGATCGTTCAACTTGGGTGTTAAGTGCGCTTTCTTCTGGGAAAAGTTCCTGTAAAGTGGAGCGTACTATGTAGAAATGGGCAGCGATCGTTTCCATAGGCAGGTCAGTTTATACCTTAAGCCCACAACATGTCTTATTTTTCAATTAAAATTACCAACAGTCACGTGGGTAGCAAATGCGGTCTGAGAAGACTATCAAAGATTTAGATATAAGCATCATTAATAAAACATTCAAGTTCAAAGTTTTCAATAAAATGGCACTTTCAACTTTTTTAAGTTATAACATTTCTATTTCCAAAGAAGTTATGTTACAATGCTTACTCCTCACGGCTTTATAGATAAAATATAATTTACCCTACATTACAAGGCTTCATGGACAGAGCACGTAAAATCAAAATTTTCACAAACGAATTTTCTACTATCGCATGTTAATCACAAAATTCATTCAATTCTGTGGAGATTCAACAATATGTTTTCTAATAATTATGGGCTTAAGAGTTGTACAGGATATCACGATCTTTTCAAAACTTTCACATCTACACTGTAATTTCTTTGGAAATTGTTTAAGGTTACAATAAACGGCCTTATTATATTGACCACCATTAATTTTTCCTCCCGTTTTTTACTTTATTTACCATATTTATGATCTCTGCAACTTCCATTATTATTATTAGTGATTTTTTTCGACTTTTATTGCATTTACTTTTTAGCTTTTACAGAACATTTTACTTTATCTATTGCTTCCTGTTATCTCCTCCATATGTTTTGTTAAGTAATAGAGATTAGTCAAAGTCGGATTAGTTGTGTTAGGCACGCCTCATAATATGTTTAATATATCATTTTTTCTTTTTTATTACATTGAATTAGAATACAATTACTCAAACTACTTATTTTATATTAAGGTATTCATTTAGTTTCTTATTTATTATCTTGTATCTTCATAAACATTAGTTTTTGGGTGTGCTATTGGTAATGTTCAGTTACTTGACACATCTAAACATTAACACGTGTCGTAGCAGTTTATATATCAGATGTCAGGCTCTTTCTTAAGTTACACTGTCAGGGCTGTTTAATTGGTTTTCGTTGGTCACAATAAATTTTTAGGGACGATGTGGAAAGTTTTACTTATACAAAGGCATAATAATATTACGTTATTCACCAAACATTAAATATACAATACCATTTCAAGATGACATCTTGTGTTTGTGTTTTCTGTGAGTAAGGTATACTATATTATTTCTTTAATATTACTTTCATTAAGAGTGCTAGTTTTAATAAACCAGTCCTATTATTTTAATTTTTGTTTATTATTATACTTTAATTATATAGACTGTTTTGCAGTTTTAGCTTAGTATATGGACTTAGTACTTACACAATCTCCTAAGCTGGCCGAACGTTGTGAGGTGTTATTGGATTTACAACCAAAAATGTCATTAACAGTGAAGATACCCAAATGATTAAGTAAACGTTCTAATCTTTGTAAGTAAGAACATAAGAAAAGTACATTTAGCTAGCCATACTCATTACGAGGTTGCGTTTTAGTTTTCCTCTAAGTAAGTAGCTTACTCCGATTGGAAGTTAATATCAATTATTTTTTCACACACACACATATATATAATACTACGATCTTGAAAAAAATAGTTCTACTCTTAAATATGTTTTGCGTTGTCCAGTCTCGAACTCAGTCAAGGTAGAGAGTTCAGATTCACCCAATGAAACATTTTTTATTGGACCTCCTGTTGTTCTGCGGAATCTATCCGTTTGGACTTAAGTGAAATCAATGCATCCATAATGGAATATTATATAGAAATATTACGTTGCGCCTTTTCTTTCTTTTATATAGTAGTAACATAAAAATATTTAATTCTTTTTTCTATTAATAATATGTGTATAATGCTACACAAGTTCATTGTACTCTTATCATCCTTCTTATAACATTTCAGTATTGACTTCTTCAAAAAGATTCGCCTTTTTGCTAATTTTCTTATTGCTGCAATTACTTCTTTAGTTTTATTTTGTTTAGTTTTATTTTCATGGTTGGTCTTAAAAATAGATTAACGTTGTTTCGCGATGGGACAGCGGTAAGTTTACAGACTTACAGCGCTGAAATCTTGGGTTCGATTCCCTGCGGTGGAGACAGAAGATAGTACCGTGTGGTTTTGTTCTAAAACAAACACTTTCAGTGTTATATTTTGTAGAGGTTTTCACACTTTCCATTTAATCGTCTTATAACTTTCTCTTTTTTTTGTTAAAAACTAATACTAATAACTGAAATCAAAAATTATAAGTAAACCATGTAAGAGGCTAAACTTTATTAATCACATGATAAACCAATTTTTGACTGAAACTTAATTGATAAATTTTCTTTTTCTTATAATGAATACAATAGGTAAATCGTAAGTATACATTAATTTAGATTTTGAATTCATTAAACAAATCACAGGCTTGATTATCATTATATTTGCATAAGAATGCTTTTCTATATAAGATTAGTATTTAGTAATTTATATATTTTGATCTGTTTTACTATATTAAAGAGCCAAAGAAGAATAAAGTGCTTTTATGATTAAATATTAATCACCATTGTATTGAAAATATGACAGAATTAAATTTTCATCGCTAAAATTATGTGTTAATTATAGTCTTCATAAAGTTACAGTATATTTTTGAGATCTGACCGAACAATCTCGATAAAGTCCAATGTACCGAACTGTATATATACTTAAAACAACTGGTGTAATGGTTTACGGTGTAGATTTATGAGCTGAGTTCTGTGATGAAAATAATATGCTGGTTGAGCAATGCTCTATCTGTGAATCGACTATCACTTCGCTCTACTTTTAGAGTTCAACACTCTTCTCGAAACTAGACTAACTGAAGCAAGAAAGCTTGTACAGTACTCTTAAAATATTCAATGCTCTTTGATGGTATGATAAGTTTCTTTGTTGTATTATTTTTGCGCAAAACTATACAAGGGATGTTTGGGCATAGCCATTCCTAATTTTGAAATGAATTAAAAAAAAAGACTCAAAACTCGAGCGCTTTCGAATAGCTGACTATTCTTCTCCAGGAGAATAAAAGAAGATGATTAGTGAGTGTAATGTAATATATTACTCACTAATCATCACCCTGTATTATTCTGAAGAAGAATAGTCAACTATTGGAAAGCACTCGAGTTTTGGACTCTTTTTTTATATAAAATTCATTGCACCTTTCGTGTGTGAGCCTGTGTGCTAACTCTTTTATCAGATTTAATTTTGAAATAATAGACTAGAGGGAATGAATCTAGTTAATAGCACTCATCTCCAACTCTTGAACTACTTTTGTTAGACTGAATAATGGAATTTGAGCATTACTCTCATATCATAGCAAGGGCCCAAAAATAGGGAGCGCGGTTTTTACGCCAATTGGACGCGAAAGATGAATCCTTCGATTCACAGTCTAGGCATACTACTCAATTAGATCAGACCAGACCGCCTAAGATACAACTAGCAATGATAAATGTATATACCCAGTATGATAAACATATGTGTTTCATAACTAGTATGATAAATACCAATAGCAGTTGTGATAATTAAAATATATATATAACCATTTCACTAAACTTACCAGAAACATCACAACTTTTTATCTAAATGTTTTGGGTAAATCATAAGAAGGAAATTGTTCCCATCATACCTGATATCTAGTGCACTAAAGCTTAGTACATATATGTTTCCCACAGGTATTCTCCCAAAGTTCATCGTCTCTGTAATGCTAACATAAAATCCTTTAACAAATAATTTGCTGTAACAGACACATAAAGCTGTTCGTTCGCCAGCAGTAAACGGTTCATCTACCTTCAATTCGTGATGTAATAGCTTGGTATGTTTAACATCACTTAGATCAATAATATTCTCGGGGATTTAAGCAAGTCCCCATGGAACTGATTTCCGCCTTGAAGGCATTGCATTATTGTAGTATGTGTGTGATCTGCTATGTTACAATTTAACTATTTTACACCTTATCATGGGTGACTGTGTATGTATTTTTTTGTATATCACACACAAATAGATGTGAAGCTATTGAAGAAGTAAAAGGTTGTTTCATATTGATAATATAGATTGCATTTTATTTATATATGTATGGTTTCTTCACTACATATTTATTCTTGACCATAAGTGCGCCGAGACTTAATAGATAATCAAATAAATGTGAGATGAACTGGTAAGTGGACAGGCAGTTTATCATTTACTTAAGGAAAACAATCAATTGTAAGGAAAGACGCTTTGAACTCTAAAATTGTAATATTAGCGATGCAGTTATTTTTTTTATGTTTAATATAGCAAAATAGCTCTCCCTTTAACATCATTTAATTTTTTGTTTAATTTATTAGCTATATCAGTTTTGTAATGGTTATAACTATAACCCTCTATAACTATGAAAATCGAATGAAAATCTATCACCATCTGTTGGCTGTTTGTTTGTTTTGTAATTAAGCACAAAGCTACACAATGGGCTATCTGTGCTCTGCCCACCACGGGTATCGAAACCCAAATTCTAGCGTTGTAAGTCCGCAGACATACCGCTGTGCCACTGGGGGGGGGGGCATCTGTTGGCATTGGTCACATATTTATTTTTTTTGTCATGAGCTTGAAGGGAAGAATTCAGTCTTAGTCAAGTTCCTTTTCATGTTAAAGTAGATTAAGAACATAGTAAAAATTATAACTACTCCTTAATACTAATATTAAGAAATAGCTTTGTTTGTTGTTAAGCAGAAAGCTACACAATGAGCTATTTGTGCTGTGACACCTCGAATATTGAAACCTAGTTTTTAGCGTTATAAACCTTCAGACTTATTGTTGAACCGCTGGGAGGAGGATGAGGGGTGCTATGAAATATGAGTTTGCTTAAGATATCCAACCAAAAAACCTAAAAGCTTAGATTAGTAGTTAGCATTTGTTCTTGTCTTTTTAGATATTTTACTATTATTTTAACGTGTTCTGTATTAAAATGAAACCAAAATAGAAAACACAAATCTGTCTAATTATTAAGTTTTTAATTTTTTTTTCAAAAATTAAAAGAAAATGCTGACATTGGAACTTCAGTTGTAAAGTTAAAGCCACTTAGAAAGCTGTTGTCTTTCTTTCTTTCTTTTTTCTCTGATTTGCTATACTTGTTTTGTGGCATTTCGTAAAAATCTTCGAGATCATTGTTGTTCGAGTAAGTATTCTTGCTTAAGTAGGATTTTAATGTTGCATAAGATTGGACATCGCAATCCTACAACAAAATAGTATGACAGAAACAGTCTCCATAACCATTGGCTACAGGTGTAAAACTCCACATATTTTGTTTTTTAATGGTAGAAGTGGACTACTGAAGTTAAACAAAGTCTCAAATTTGAAATTTCCTCAATTATATTTTAAGGAGAAGAAGTTTAAAAGCTTTACTCAGAATAGCACTTAAGAGTATAGAATTTTCTTATCTGTCATTAAATACGTTTGTGATACAAGTATGCTTAAAATTAATGATTTTTTTTTATTCAAGTTATGTTTAAGTAAGTTCCTAATTAGTACAAAATGATCTTAGCCGTGTCCGGGAGGCTTTCACTGAATATGTTAAATTCGCCTAATTTTATTGTAGAATGATGACTTGTTACCTGTTTTATGATATTCACGGAGAACTGCAACTTTAGTCCATTGTTTCATAGAACTTAAAAATATTCAGCAAGCTTACAATATTTGAACTGTTACAATATGTCATCTGCAAATTACAGAACAATCAACATGAAATCTATTTACATAAATGCCTGTGTTCAGAGTGTACTTCGAAGTTAAAATTTCATAAGTCTCACAGACATGTTAAAACGTATAGAAGCATTGCAGTAATGGTGTGAAGAATCAGAATGATAAAGCTGATGAACGTAGTTAGTGAGGTAGTGGAAGAACAGTACTGAGAAAAAGATTATGAACTTAAAGGGGTGTTTGAAGAATGTGACTACTGGCTTAAAATAGCCAGGCACTGAAGAAGTAGTAAATGTATATGGAAGATGTGGAGAACATCACAAACGTCATATTTACTGACAAAAAAACAAACAAAAAAAACATGAAGAGAATGCTGTTGAAGGTCTCATGATGATTCTTAACTACAAAGTTTATTACAAAGAGGTGTGGATGGTGTTTTACGACTTTTAAAACAGGTAAAGATGAACAGGTTTTACCGGTATGAAGAGATGTTGCATACAAAGTATCATTCAGGATGAACAAACAAGTTGCAAGAGGCGATATAGCATGATTTAAACAAAACCACAGGATCTCTTTTATATAATTTATAAAATATTCTCCCCAGAGTTTCTGTTAAGTTTTCAGATCAACATTGCAGGTATATCCTGCGTTTTCTACATTCTTATTTTAATGTAGAAGGTTTTGAAAATTTTTCGTTTATTCTAAGCTTATGCAGTTTTGCAATACACAAGGTATAGAAATTCATAAAATTAGTTTCGTTCTTGGGAAGAAAATCAGTTGATCATTTTATGAGTCCAGTTTTGTCTTTGTGAATAAATAAAGATTGTTCTAAAGTTGTACAACACATCATGTGAAATCTTTTTTCATAGCTCAAACTCAGTCAATTTAGTAATACTTCATGATTCATCATGTTAATGCTTGCATTATAAAGCGGACCTACCCAGTACTCTTTATGGAAACCAGTTTATTCCAAGAATACCATAACTAAAAGTGAAAAGTGACGAAACCCAGAGACTACAAAAAACATTGTTGCACAATGAAGTATCAACTATATTAAAGACAGTCGAGTGAAAGTCATAAGTTTTTTACTGTGATTATCCTCAAACAATTTCGTGATAAGTGATGAAGAGAGTACAATCAGAAAACACAGATTAGCTGAATTTGAAATGGAGTATTTCAGCTTCTAAAGTGTGAAACTGTCACGTTCGTAATAACATGTCAACAAAGTAATGATAGTAAAGAAGAAAATTAATGTCACATGCTTATAGTCACTGACGCTAAAATCTTTTCTGCTCAACCAGACGTAATCTTCAACTGTCTACCTTCAAAGATGAAGCTTGAGAATGGATTGGTGCTAACTTTGACATTTTAGATTCTTGTGGACCCACGATGTATAAAAACATCCAGGACTGTGAGTTTACTTTGCTGTTCTTAACATGACCACTGACATGTTGGTGTGTTTTCATCGCGGCTCTACAGTGAAAATAATTTTAGGTACTGTGAAACGAAGGGTGCTATGATATTTAATGAAATCAGTCGAGAGTACAACAAACTAAAGTTTCAGAAGTTTTAGTAATGAATATAAGAGTTCTAGACAAAAGGTTCAGAATGCTAAGGTTAATGATACTTATTATTACTTGGATCAAATGTGAAGAAAGAAGACCATTTTACAGTAAGTAGCTGAAACTGTGTGAGTTTCATTTTATCCACAGTGATTTATCTAAAATTAATCAAGATTCCAACTAGGTCTATCTTCAAAAACATGTTATTGATGCTGTTCAGCGCAAAGTTATACAATGAACTATCTGCGTTCTGTCTCAGGGAACATAATAAATACATTTTTATGGAGCGCTATGCTATGGCATGGGATAAATGACATGGCGTAATATTAATGACTCCTAAAAACGTGTTTTTCTGCGCAATGTTTTGGCCAGAAAACTAGTACTGAGATGTTTTATGGCTTCAAAAGCCAGAACAGCTCAAAGTTAATTCCATTATATAATATAATACCACGAATATTAGAATAATATACGAGTTTGTAGAAAATGTGGATTGGCAAGTTATAACAATAACTGAGGTAAAAATATCAAAAAGTAGTACATTGTATTATAAAGAAATTATGAAAAATAAAAACAACATTCATGTTAACATAGAAAGATTTAATTAATGGAATTCAGTTATAGTTGAATATCAGTAATTCACAAACAAGGCAACAATACATAAACAACTGGCTACACACTCTGAAAGTATGTTGATAATTAAAAAAATAATTAAAAGTATTAATAAAAGTTAATATACAGTCAAATAATCTTATAACCATAACCCCATGTTTGCAAGCAGAAACTTAAAAGTATAAAAGGTAACATGCTAATAGTAATAAAACACTGTTGTAAAAAGAGTAAATTTATAAAGGCTAAGTGAAAGTGCATGAGTTAGATAGAAGGTTGGTCGGTAGTCAAACCAAAAAATGAAAAGTATCATTGCATGATAACCTCTCAAAATTGGCAGAAATATTATAAGAAAACAAGATTACAATATTAAATGTTTCTATCTTGTACCACACAGCTAAATTGAAAAGTACATTTGCTGTTCATTGTGCACAATCTATAATACCTTCCTTGTTTATTTAAAATAGCTATAAAATATTGTGTTATACAGTGTTAAAAATTGTGACAAGTATAAACAGTATTTAATGATTACCTACTGCATTCTACACCATTTTGTATTGTAATTTTACAAATTAGTGTATTGTTGTTGACATTGACGTTTCAAAGAACCTTTCATATAATATTGATATTGAAGATTACATATGGTAGTACGTTCTCTAACACAGATTATTTGCTAGTAAATGTTTTAAACAAATATACCGGTGTTCTTTAGTGGAACAACTCTCTCAGATTAATAATATAACTAATAATATGTTCATAAAAGAAACTGTATCATATATAGCTACTACAACTGTTGTGAGGTTATCTGTGATTGTGCATAGCTTTTACCGAAGTTTGATAATATTTGATAGTATAATATTATTTTAGTAAAGTAGAATTTTGTAGTTAAACCAAAAGAATATCTTAAATGTAATGATACACTAGTTAGCAGAGTTGCACTAAGAGAAAGAGAACAGTACTAGATGACCAAATTTGTGACTGTTTATCCATTTGTACTAAATGATAGAGATAAAAGAAAAGGGAGTGTTTTTCAAAACTGTAAATATTCCCCTAATACTTAATTCTCTCAACCTATTATACGTATTTTCTGTAGCCACTGAAAAAAGCTTAGAGCTAACAGGATAACAGGACTAAGACACCATTATGTTTAACGGATGAATTACTTCTTATATACCAAATAAAAAGGTCTCCATTCACTTTATGTTGCATTATGTTATCTTGCAGTCAAAAGACTTAAGTTTATTCAAACCATTTTCAATTCAAATTCCACAGACATTGGTAGTCAATTTAAGTTAGTTATAACATGATATCGTATGCAAAATGTTATTGCTCCACAAGAAAATTAAACCCCAACTGGTTATTTCACTTTATTTAATGTAGGAAGCACCTGTAGCTATTATGACAAGTGACTGTATAAACTCTTTAAACAGGTGCTAACAGGTTTTTTTTTTTGCTTCACTTCCTGCGTGGTTTCTATGTTTTATGCCTAGGATGATGTACACAGATCGGAGTGGCATAAGATGTTTATTCCATAAGGGGCCATCTAGGGTAGATGGTAATGCATTATCTCAATGGTAGTATATATATATAGCACTTGTTCACCCATGATTGTTTCTTAAGGTGCCTTTTAGGAAATCTCGTGCTTGGTTGATGTCTGCAGAATCACTGTGGAATTGAAATGTTCCAATTGAAAAAGAAAATGGCTCAGTGATGGAATTCTTATTCTTCACACTTCAAGACCCTAGTAAAGGATTTTGATTCTAAACAGTGTTGGCTCCCTGCCATGCTGCTTAAGTTTGTGAAGTATAATAGAGCTTTGATAGAGGTGGCTGAAGTACACCTCGTGAACAGCCTTAAACGGGTATTTTGTATCTTCTTAATCTTATCTAGTTATGTAGCATTCATACTAGTAACCAATAGTGCATAATTCAGGATGGAATCGATAAAACTTTGATAGAGCATAAGCTGGTGATGTTCTTCAGCTCTATTTCCTTCTAAACTTTCAGTGCATTGATGCCTTTAGTATATCTGATTATCATGGTGTTAATGTGTCCGGTGAAGTTATGTTGTCCATCAAAAGTTGAAACTAGCTATAACAAGCCGTATTTAATGAGACAACTCTATCTATATAACTCTATCTATATAATTGATAATATCTTCACAAAAGAAACTTTGTCATACATAGCTAGTACAATTGTTGTGAGATTATCTTTGATTATGCATAGTTTAATACAAAATTATAATATAACCTAATTTGTTAGAAGGCTACACCCTACTCTTGTACTTTGCCAACGATGTTTTGTAGGACAATGATTCATTGGTCTTTAAGACAACTGTGATCCTTCTGATAAAGGCATCAGTTCATATTTCCGAGGTACTAACTGTAATTCATCTAAATTAAAATTCTGACACTAACTTTAACAGGTTGTTTTTTTGTAGTTTCATAAAAATGGAGATATTTAGAACATTCATACCTGTAGTTCCATGTTTAGATGTCCTTATGGCAATGTGTATCTCGTTCAAATTAAAAAGAATTTCATAACCACGTGTAATTATAACTCAGGTCGGGATTGCTGTAGCTTGAGCATCTTGTGAATGGGACCATGGTAGATATGCAAGAAGGCTTTATGTTGGCATTTATCTGTATAGAATGGGTACCATCATCATATCAAACATGACTAACAGCAACATGTTTTTGGCTTTTGTACTAGCCATAAAATTGTAGAAACTACAGAATGGAGTACTTGCTATTCAGCTCATTCTATATCAGGTATAGTACCTTGGAATCTGATCACCTGTAAAGAGACGTTCAATGGCCTCCCCTGCTTGGTCTGGTTCATGTGTTATTCACACGAACTCAGCCTGGACTTGATTGCACGCTTTCAAAGCCTTATCAGTATCACTGTTCAACCAGTATAAAGTGTTATGTTTGCAGGTGTTGTTGCTTTTACTTCACTCGATGGTTGCGATAATCTTGAAGATAGGAGTAGTGTCAGATCCTAGTGTGGGTTTCTAGATTGTTTTTTACCACTATGTCTTTCAGTCTTTACATGTACCTCACACATGAGGTGCTCATTGTATTATGTCCCCTATGCCAGGTGCAGATAACATCTAAGGTGGGATTAACAAAACAATGTCTATACACGAGTTTCTGTCACAATGATATACAACGATTTTTATTTGTTTCCCAAGTCTAGCAGTATAAGATTGATGGATGTATTTGGAAAGCAGAATGTAAAATTTTGTCTTTAATATTTTTGTCTGCATCCCAGATGGGATGTTTGCCACTTAAGTATCTCACCAGCAGATATGTAGGAGTGTTGTCAGAGACGTTAATTATAATTTAGTGTTGCATTACATTTCACGTACACATTATTCAGATGTGAATGGATAACTTTGGGTGAGCTATCTGGGTGATATGTAGATTTCCATGGCGATTGTTCCATGTGATTGTCATAATTTTGTAGTATTTCCTGGCTAGCAGACTTTCCTCAGACTAATCAGTTAGGGTCTGATAATTGGATGTTCAGAGGATACCGAGTTACAGAGTGTGTGTCTGCTCAACTTTCTGATAATAGTAAAAGAACACAATATCATGTGTAGCAGCTAGTGAAAAACCGCAGTAAATGGAACGAACTGTCAAAGTCTCGATATTCGAGAAACATTCAGAAGACAATATGAGACTGCAAAGAATACACAAATATGTTGAAGCTAGTTCCCCAATATCAAGACTTTTAAAATGTATTCCATTAGCTGTAGTTTTTATTAATTAGTTTAACTTAAAGAGAGGCAGATACTGAGCTTGATGGGAGAGAGATCACTATGCTTTCACTTCCCTTCTCTATTTTGCCAATCCAACACAGCCACAACGGATACACTTACCCTTGTTTTACTGTTCTGTTCGTGATTATATTTTTGTTGTTATTTATAGATAAAGATTGTTCTTGTAGACTTTCTGTGGTTCGACAATTTTTCCCTGATGAACTCAGTAAGAGATCAGAGAGATGTTAGCATGAGAGTTTCCTTGAGAATCTCATGGCTGGTTTTAGGAGAACCACTGTAAATTCGATAAGATTGAGCAATCTTCATGGACTGCCACTTAGTAATGGAAAACTACTCAATAGCTTGGGAAGCAAAGGTCACAAAGCCCATTCCATCGTCGGTTCATCAACCAACAACTGTCTTAGCTGTAATACTGAGTGTTAATCATACAATGTATTGTGTAAATCGCATTTCACACTACTACCTGATGGCTGGGAAAGCAAGGAATGTCATTTACTTTCAGTCAGCTGTCTTTTCACTGCATAACCATTAAGTAGTAATCACAATATTCTATCCACACATTTTGTCAGACTACTAATTGCTAGCTCAGAAAGGAATTGTCGCAATACTCTTCCAATTATTGGCTTCTTAACGAAATGATTATCCTAGTTGAATTGCTATGTCTACTAAGCCGGTAGGATGTCAGAATATTGGCCGATCATTGCAGCTACGAAGCTGCCCCTTCTTATTGACTTCTTTGTCTAATCAAGTTGTAGGCTATACAGATTCAGCATATGGCATAACACTCCCTTCCCCAAATCTGCTCATTATAGACAGTGACCTGGTTGGAATATTCCAGGACATTGCCCAGCCCTTTATTGAGCTTTCTCTTAACAACTGAAAGAGTAATCTGCCTCATCTCCTCCATGGTCTCGCGTGGTTTCAGCATATGTCTTTCCCTGATGAATCAATGGTCCACTTTAAGATAGACAATACAGTTTGATGGAAAGACATTGAGTAAGTTTGTCCCAGAAGCCCTACACTCTACCAAATATCGACTCTGGCCCCTGGAGCTGCTGAGCAATGAGATACTGGATATACTTTGTTTACCTGCTCTGTAAACTCCCAGGTTTGTCCATGACCTGTAACCATCTCGAGGTGGGACTGTACTGTCTCATAGATCAGAGTTGTCTGTGAGGGCTTGTTTTATCACCTGCTGGCCAGTCAGCTCACATTCACCAGGCAATGGCACCACACCCCTAGTTCTTGGCTTGGTGATGGCTCATTCATTCTCATAGAGAAGATCCCACTATTCTGCTGATACTCAGATGTGTCATCTGGTAATGTACACTTTCTCACTTTCTGGAAGAACAGTCCATGTTGGTGGAGCTTGTCCACCAATGTCATTTATTATCTCTCCCCTTGGATGTCACACCACTCTAATGATCATTAGTCATTTATGCTCAAATACTGCTCAGACTCAGGTTCAGGAAGTGAACTTCATCTGAGTGCTCCAAATGGCTCTTATTCCCAATCACAAGCTTGCAGAAATGTTGATGGCCAGTGTTCCCGCTAAGTTGCACAGCCAGACAACAACCAATCAAATGTCATGCAATTCATTATTCCAGCCATGCACATCCTCAGTAATAGTCAGAAGTCTCAACACATAGATGGCCTTAATAGCCCTGGCAGTCGATAGGTATAAAGCCCAAATGGTAGCATTGCAAAGTGACGTAATGATCCAATAGGGTTAGATTGTCTAAAAATACCCCTCCCCACCCTCCAAAGAAAACTGGTAGCGCACATCTTGATACTGATGTACATGAACAAATTAATTCGGCACATGGATTGAAAACATTAGAGGGAACATTGTTGATGGCTGTGAAAGATCTTTGAAACTCCAGTCAAAATCCAAGATTCAGGAAAGAACTTCACCCCGATCTAGCTATAATTCCTGAATGCCATTCTACTTTAGCCCCAGAATCATCCCCCTTCCTGTAGAGAAAGGTCGATGGTTCAGCAAATTTTGTTCAGGTGACTTTAGCCATAAAAACTGTGATGGCTGGGGCCAACATGTTGAAATTGATATTGATGCTCTGAAGACACTTGTTGAGTCTAACCCAAGGCAACACACTCGTGAAATGACCCTGAAATTGTTTGTCTCTCATGAAATAATACGTAACCATCTAAGGAATATCGGAAACTCCATAAAGAAGGTGTTTGGGTGCCTCATGAACTCTACGATGATCATCGTTTCCAACGTGTGAATATTT
>NW_013665812.1:0-3466 GCF_000517525.1 Limulus polyphemus | reverse complement strand
AAAGAGTAATTCATTTCGAACTCCTCAATCCACAGCAAAGTGTCACAGAAACTGGAACGTTTAAATCAAGCCCTTCATCAGAAACACTCTTCACTCATCAATCGGAAAGGTGTTCTTCTCCACGACGATACACGTCTACATGTGGCAAGTTTGACGCAACACAAGATTATAGAGTTGGGTTGGGAAGTTTTTCCCTACCCACCATATTCTCCAGATATGGCACCATCAGATTACTATCTTTTTCATTCGCTGCAACACCATCTTAATGGGAAAACGTATGTAAATGTGAAAGGTGTTAAAGAATCGATAAGAATGGAGACAATTTCATTTGATAAATGTTTTGTTTTGATATATAAGTTGTTTGGGTTTTTCATCTAAAAAAGTAACATTAATTTCTTGATGAATAATACATTATATATATATATATATATTACATTGACAACAATACATTAAATATTATACATTATTCAAAGGATTACAAAACTTCAACAATCAATGACAGTATACAACACAATCAATACAAATAACCTTGTGGTAATAAAATTATATAGCACATGAAAGTGCATCAGCACAAATGTTATTAACCTCTTTGACAGGGATTATCTTCATATCATACCCTCGTAGTGATAAGTTGTAATTTATCAGTCTTATGTTTGTTTTCTTTCTTTCTTTTTCTTCTTTTTTTTTTTCTTTTGAGTGGATGTCCCATTGTTGGTAACAATACTAAAACCATGTCACCAAGACAGAATTTACGTTCTTCAGACTTGCAGTCATAAACATTCTTCATTTTAACTTGGGATGACTTCTAGTTTTCTCGAGCCAATTTACAAGCGCGTAAGATTCTGAACTGAAACTGGGAAACGTAATCCAACAAGTGCATTTCTTTTGGATCGTCCTTCAACCATTGTTCCTTCAGTAACTTCAAAGGATCATACACTGAATGGCCAAACACCAACTCAAACGGGCTAAGCCCTAATCACTCCTGAACTGACTCACAAACAGCAAATATTAATAAATTAACTCCTTCATCCCAATCCTTCTCGTTATCGAGACAGTAAGTCCATATCATATTTTTCAAGGTAGAATAGAATCTCTCAAGATCACCTTGCGATTCTGGATGGTACGCACAGGATTTGATCTGTTTAACACCGAGCTGATAAACAACTTGTTAAAACAATCCTGACATAAAATTTGATGCCTGATCAGACTGAATTTCTTTGAACAAGCCAACAAAAGTTAAGAAATTGATCAAAGCTTTAGAATATTTTTGGCTGACATGAAGGGATAGCTTCAGAGAATCGAGTGAATGCGCACATGATAGTCAACAAATATTGATTCTCTGATCGAGTTTTTGGGAAAGGCCCAACACAATCCACAATCACATGACTGAAGGGTTCTTTGAAAGCTGGTATAGGTTTCAAAGGAGCAATAGGAATTTTATGGTTAGGTTTTCCGACCTACCGACAGGTATGACAAGTTTTACAAAACTGAGAAACGTCTTGCCTAATTTTTGGACAAGAGAAATGTCTCATAATTTTGTCACATGTTTTGTTGACATCTAAATGATCTCCTGTGGGGTGTTCATGGGGAACTTTCAATATTTCAGAACGATATGCTTTGGAAACAACGATCTGGTAAACAATAGTCCAGTCCTCTGAAGCTGGCACATCTGGCGGTCTCCATTTCCTCATAAACACACCATTTTTGAAAATATAACCATTTGGAATTTTCTCCAGTTAATTTTTAGGGATTGTATATTCAAATAATGAAGAGATCTGCAAATATTTTTTTTGCTCAGCGATCAATTTACTTTTAGTAAGCAGAACTTCCCCAGGTAAATCAGATCCCTCACGTCCATAACTGTCACTCAACGAGGTATTATCTGAAACAAATCTATAATATCATATTCTGAATATGTGTTTATCGTTTGTTTTTGGCTTAATTTCTTAGCCTGAGTTCGAGTCATAGCACACGAGGGAAACACATCAGGATTCTCCTCAATGATAACATCATCCTTATATGAAACAGTGATCAGCTTGCTAACCATTTTAGGTTTGGCAACAACTTTTCCTTCAGCTAAATCGTTTCCCAACAATATTGATACACTCTTAATTGGCAGAGTAGGTCTTACTCCAACTACAACTAGTCCCGAAACTAGATCCGATGCTAAATAAATGTTGTGAAGAGGAACATTAACAAAGCCACCCTCAATGCCCTGAGCAATACCAAACTCACCAGTGGCAGAACTCGAATCTAAAGGTAATATAACTTCTAACAACAATGATTGAGCCGCCTCAGTATCACGTAGAATACGTATGGGTATGGGATTGCCAGTGTCATTTGTTAAAGACACAGAACCAACAGACACAAAAGATCTAAATTCCTCCATGACTACATCAGCCTTTATATTAGTGGGCAAATCAACAACATCGGGTGATCTGGTGAAACTACGCCCACACGTGGACAAATATATTGGTGTTGCCTCCTTTTCTTATTTTCTTTTTCAAACACCAAAAATCAGACATAACATGATCAGATTTTTTACAAAAATGGCAGACAGGCCTTAATTGTTTTGATGAAGTTTCATCCTGACTATTAGAATATTTCGAACTAGAGGAGCTGGACTTTTTAGAAGGATCCTCAGTAGATTGAACAGATACAGGTTTTTGTTGAGATGGTAGGAATTTCTTTTTATAAAAAGTGGTTTTATTTGTTAAAGTATAATCATCGAAAAGAGCAGCTGTTTCCTATAGTGTTTCATCTCTCTTTTCATCAAAGTAAATTTTGAGGTCGTCACGTGCACAGTTAAATTCCTCAATTAGACATAATTTTCTTAGTTTGTCGAAACCGTTGCCAATATGCACAGAATTACACCATTGATTAAAATATACATCTTTTTCTTGGGCAAATTCCATATCAGTTTGATCATCTTCCTTGTGATAACCTCGAAACTTTTGGCAATAAGCCTCTGGTTCTAATTCGTATGCTTTGAGAATAGATGCTTTAACCTTATCATAATCCGTACAATCTTCTAGATTAAACACATTAGGTAGCCCAATGTAGCTTTGCACTAAAACAAACGAACAAATTATCAGTTCAATATTTCATTTAGGTTTTTAAAAAATAAAAACATGCTGAAATGTTTCTTAGTTCTTGTGTTTTCTATTTCATAAAATAAAATAATGACACAGTGGTTGGAAATTACTCAAGTCACCATTTTTCAATTTTTTTATCCTCCAAGAAAAATGGAAAATAGAGACATTGGTCCAACTTGAAATGATTTTCTTTCATTAAAAGCTCTCAATGAGGACATGCCATTTAGGACAGGGGAGTCACAGATAAGATAAAATTGAAAGTTTAAATTTAAAGACTATATAGTAATATTGTGTGTATTTTGTAGATGTTTTTTTCTCTCTGCCGCCGAAGTATTATAGTGAGCAAAAATGGGCCCTTTTGTTTTATACCC
>NW_013665811.1:813064-862409 GCF_000517525.1 Limulus polyphemus | reverse complement strand
AGCATGGATTCTCGTCCTAAACCTAGCCCTGTAGACTTCTGACTGATTTTGGGTTCGATACCTGAGTTCAAGAGCCTCTACCAGTGCTCTATAGTTGTGTCTGTCGGCTGCTGTCAACTGTCCAAGAATTTCCAGTGGTTGTCCCTTCAAGCTCGTTTCCAGATATACAGCTTTCTGCTCCTCTGTTCATCCATTCATCTCTGCCAGTAGCTCAAACTGTGCTCTATATGCTTCCCACAGTGCTTTCCCATTATATTCCTGTGGCTTCCTTTGCACTGGATCACTCCTATTACTAACATTCATATCTGGGATGTGACTTCTAACAGGGCTGAAGATGTCTGCATTAGGGTTTAACTGCAAAGTCTGGAAGGGGCTTGTCATTGTCTGGGGCTGGTTAAGTCGATGGTTAATGTATCCCCCTTGTGTAAAAGACAATAAATCGTCCTTTAACGTATCTAATTCGCTTTTAAATTTGCTAATGTTTTCCGTTTGTACTTCTTGCCACTGTTGTTGATTTTCCTGTAGTTGCTGCTCACTTTCTTCCTGTTTCGTTTCTTGTTCCAGGTGCCACTGCTGTAATTTTTCTTCTTGTTTCTTTTCTTTTTCCTCCAACAACTGCTGTAATTTCTCTTCTTGTTTCTTTTCTTTTTCTTCCAATAACTGTTGTAATCTCTCTTCTTGTTTATTTTCTCGTTCTACTTGTTTCTTTTCTTTTTCCTCTAGCAACTGCTGTAATCTCTCTTTTTGTTTATTTTGTTGTTCGAGCTGCCACTGTTGCAGGTTTTTTGCTACTGCTGTTGTCTCTCTTCTTGTTTCTTTTCTTGTTTATTTTCTCGTTCTTCTTGTTTCTTTTCTTTTTCCTCTAACAACTGTTGTAATTTCTCTTCTCGTTCTTCTTGTTTCTTTTCTTTTTCCTCTAACAACTGTTGTAATTTCTCTTCTCGTTCTTCTTGTTTCTTTTGCTGTTCTTGTATTACTGCCATCATATCTGCTAAGCTGTAGTTTGATTTTCCGCCTCTCGTTTCCATCTTCTTCTTCTTCTTTTTTATTTTCTATTCCACTTCTGACACCAATTTGTTACGTCTCCGTTCGTAAGTTGATTTTTCGTAACTTCGTTCCCACGAAACCTTAGCGACACAAGTCCTTTCTTAAATAAAACTGGTTTATTCATTCCGAATACAACTTTATCGATACACTTAATTTCTATAGTCGCTCTATAACAAACGGTATATCTCACGTGGCCAACAATATTTTCTCTGACTGCAGTTTAATTACTCAATACACTGTTGTCCCGTCACGCTGTCAACGTTTTATATATACAAGACTAACACATATCCAGTAGTCTCCCGATAATTCGCGAAGGTTCGAGAGAAGGAGTGGCGTGACACTAGTCACGTGACCTCGCTGACGCAACAATATATATACCCTTCCTTCTCTTCGCTGGCCATAAAGCTGGTCACGGTTTTGCTGCAGCTGGCCAGATTTCTTCTTAGAGTCACATTCTGCAGACTCCACAAGGTCGAAGACTTGTTAATCAACAATTTTGAATTGATTATATTGATATAACTTTCTCCCCTCCATTTCTGATGGAGTTTGAGTCGTGACACCTCTATGACCCTAAGCTCTGGGATGGTGCATGGATTGAATTTTGTAACAATGAGTTTTATAGATGCATGCATATATATTCAATGTAAATATAACACAATATGTCATAATGTAATAGCATATGTATGCAAGTAAGCGTTTTTAATATTTCATATTGTTACGACAGCGGAAGTCATGTGACCCTGGTAACACTTAATGAGTTCTAGAGAGATCGGGGAACATCACGAATAATCCAGTATTTGCTAGGCGCCTTCTATTCTTGTATATAATTGCGCCAGACAATTAATCGGGATGGTATAGCAGACAGAGAGATTGAAGATATAGACGGACAGTTGAGTCAAGCGCGGTAGTAAGTAAACTGCGGGAATCGTTCGTTGTAAATTATAGCGTGTGTTTAAATTAAGATGACTGTGGAAATTGAGTGTATTGCAAAGTTGAATTGAAAAAGAATAAACTTGTTTTATTTGAGAAAGTACTTGTATCGCTAAAGTTCTTCGGAAGGAATTTTTACGAGTAATTAACAAACGACCAGAGACGTAACATTATAATTTTTATATTTCCCCATTCTTCTTCCTACTCTATGCTGGCCATAGTAAGGCTGTTCACAGTTTTGCTGCAGCTGGCCAGATTTCTTCTTAGAGTGACATTCTGCACACTCTAGAGGGTCGAAAACGTGTAATTGACAATTGTGAAATGATTGTATTAATATACCGTTCCCTCTCCATTTCTGATGAAGTTTGAGTCGTGACACTTCCACGACCCTCTTTCACTGTGATGACCCTAAATTCTGGTGGGCCGTCACTGCTGCATATTTTATCTGAAACTAAGTATTTTCTAAATGAAATACGTAGCTACAAAATTTCTGTCTCACTTTCGCCTAGAATCGCCATCTGCTTCCACAATTCTTGTCTCTCCTTATAGTCAGTTTCAAGTCCAATCCTGACGCAACAAGTTCACAACAGCAACTGAATCACATAACACATAGAAAATCAGACCGTGGTTCATTATTTGCTTGCATCTGTCTCTCTCTCTATGTCCTGACCTTTTCTCGTAAATTTGTCGATCAAATGCTACAAATATCACATTCTTAGAAAGGCCTTTGTCTGAGGAGTATGGATTGCATATTGACTTGAAAAAATTATGATGAGTACTTTTTGGAGGAGTGATGAATAAATTAGAGAAGAGGGGATGTCTAGAGAGAAATCCTCACATTAAGGGAAATTGGGTTTTTTTAAAATATAGATTTATAAGTTATAAATTTAAGAACTTAAAACTTATATAATATTAAAATATGGATTATTAGCTACGTTTTATGCTATATGTATTCATATACCATAATCATAAAGTAGTTTAATTAAATTTTGAATGTAGCTCACTAAAACCTCATGACATTCGCCTGTTTGTTTGTTTTGATATTCGCACAAAGCTACACGAGGGCTATCTGCGCTAGCCGTCCCTAATTTAGCAGTGTAAGACTAGAGGGAAGGCAGCTAGTCATCGCCAACTCTTGGGCTACTCTTTTGCCAACAAATAGTGGGATTGACCGTAATATTATAACGCACCCACGGCTGAAAGGGCGAGCATGTTTGGTGTGACGGAGATTCGAACCCGCGACCCACAGATTGCGAGTCGAGCGCCCTAACTACCTGGCCATACAGAGAAGATGGAAGGCGACGGTGATGAAAGTTCAGAAAATACTGATTTAAGTGATTTTTCGAGCACCGAGGGAGATGACGAAGAAGACTTCTTAAATTATTCTTAAACAACAAGCAAAAGCTGCAAATAATTCGTCCCAAAGTAGCAACAATCAAATAACACTGTTCCTGAGCAAAGAACCATCTACCTCAAAATATATAGAATCAAGCTTGTTCCCTTCACCAGCTTTTAAATCTATCTTCATTTACTTCAATGCGCCCATTCCATCGAGAACAGCTGTAAAGCACGTTTTCTCAACAGGGGAAGACATTTTGAAGCCAAAAAAAGAGGAGGATTGACGGATAACAATTTCGAGAAGCTGATGCTACTGAACTTAAATAAATTGAACAAATAATAAGGTACATAATATCTTCTAATATTAGATATGTCTTATTTCATATTAGCTCGTTTATTATTATTACTGTCGATATTTATATTTTGGCATTGTGTTCTATAAGTATTATTGAATGTATCGTAGGCTGTATGATTGTTTGCTACTTAGTACTTTCCTCTCATTATTCACAAATATAAATAGGCTGTTCTGAGAAGTCTGTATTATGTTATTGTAGCAATAAAGTATTACTATTTACTAATAAATTTGCATTTTTCATTCTTATATTATCTATTTAATTATCATGAAAAATGTCAGTTTCAAAAGTAGCGGTAGTGATAGCGCCGGTATATTTATAATTACGTAGTGTCGCTGATTTTTCTTTCTGTAGCTATAGCGATAGCAGCGCCTCATTGAAGAAGTAGTGCGCACAGCTACCGTCTATGAGCTCCAGCATGTTAACCATACTGTCTTGCCTGGCCTTGTGGAAATTAGCTAAGCACAAATGGTCCACATTTATTTGAATGATGTACATTGTTGAATATTTCGTATAACAAAGTCACTATTGAAAGTTACTATGAAATGATTCAGACTTTTTTTGCTACTTATAATAGAAGGCATTCCATTGGCTGAATATGTCAGATTGTGATTCCAATAAGACAAAACCACACCATGTTGAGTCTGAATTTTCAAAATTTCGTAGATGTTACCTTTTTAAGGAAGTGAATATTAAGAACAGGCACAGTAGAATGGCTGCAAAGGAATGTTGACCAATTCCTTTAGACTTCTTATGAGGTCATTGATGTCTACTGTGACAGACTATGAGCCATGGAATATTGCAAGAACAACATTAGAACAGAGTATGCTAAAATAATACTTGTAATGTTAGAAAGTGTTTAACATTCATGTAAAAAGCACTGTGAAATACGGATGATAATATAAGAACTTGCTGCAAAAAAGTAACAATCTCTTATGATTCAAAACACATGGTTAGAAAATGTCAATGAAATTACACAAATGAACCCCAACAACTGTCACCTGTAATGCTCCAGTAATGCAAAAGAAGAAAAAAAAAAAGAACTGGGACTCATGATAAAGAAGCCATGGAAAAGATAAAACAATGACTGCTTTTAGTTGATACCTGACACTATGACAATTGAACTGAAAACAATGAGTTATTTCAAAATATAACCACATGTAGTAGAGATGTAGCTAATAATGGTTGGCAGATGCAGTAAATAACCCTTGTGGGAAAATGTTACATTAGATAGCAAATGCGTCTGGATAGGACCCAGCAGTTCATTTTCAATATATCTTCAATCTTCATTTCAGTGATGTATTTCAAGTACAAGTCCAATTCCTTGCTTTTAGTGAAGTGGGCAAAAACACTTTTATAGTAAAAATAAAATGAAAAGCAGAGATGAAATTATCATTTGGAGGCATTAATTATTCACTGAATATGGTTAATGAATTAGGTCCACTGAATATATATAGAGAGAGTCAATATGTGCAATATGAATGAATATCCTCAAATTCAACTTGGTCAGAGCTAGGGTGTGATTAAAGTGACTTGTATAAGTCACATTTAGTAAAACAGAAATGCTTAGTAGTGACTATGGTTACAAGTATACTAAGGGAAAATCAACACATTCATATAAGGATGTAAAAATATCTAAACATTTCACTACAGACAAGATTGCCAAGACCAATGTCAAATTTGTAGATAGGTGTTCCAAGACAACCCCAATCCAGAAAATGATTACTGATAAGCTGTGTACATATCATTCAGCTGTGAATAGGATAATTCACAAAGGTATTAGTTTTGTAAAGAAGCATGAGTGCACAAGCTACTCCATTAATCTTACAAATATGATCCCTTGTTCTATGACAATTCCATTGAGGATGTAGAAAGTTCTTTTTAGATGCGGTAAAATAAGTAGCACAAACGTCAAGCTGGAATGATGTACAAAAACTGCTGGTAAAGAAAAAATGATAATTAGAGCTTACAATGAGTTATGACTAACTTGTAACTTTTGGTTATTGAGTATAAAAATAAATAAATTCCAAATATGATTATGAAACATATTAAGATGTTTACATAACATATGGATGTTTTTGAACATAAATTGTAAGAAAAACGAAACAAATTACAGAGAGCTCATGCTCATTTTAATGAGGTAGTGATTCAAGACACACTGTAGTCTAATAATGAAAAGTGGTCAGTCAATAACATCATAAACTTATAAATGAGGCCATGGCAACTCTAACAGAAGTAGTTGCTATAGCTATTAGAGAAGATTCAGAGAAAAACAAGTTTATGAATTAAGACAATATCATCATGTAAATTCAATAAACCAGAGGTAAGATAAGCATAATTGGACAAATGAAAACAGAACATATCCTAATACTAATAATGCCAAACAGAGATTTTACAGGTGCATCACAAAATAAGCATTTAAAACATTCTACAATTAATTAGAATGGGGACTGTGTACAGAAAAGGGATGTGTTGTGTTGATCATACAAGTCCTGGTTACTTTAAAAGAGTGAAAAACAAAAAGACCAAAACAAAAAGAAAACTAAGCATCATTCATCTGTACTTCTTGAGCTCATTACTAAAAAGTATTGTTGGACAGATCACAATAAATAACTGCAGTGTCGCAACTGTGGTTTAGAGGGTCACATGCCTCATCAATGCACTTGCCCAGAAAATGGAAATTTTAATATGAACATAACAGATTTAAATTTTTCAAAGGAGGTCACATATATAAAACCAAACAAGCCATAGAAAATAAATCACTTGATCAAGCATTTATAGTCAATAAATCTCATCCATGTTAAAGTTAAGGGTAGAAGGAATAAAATATTGTTTATTAACTGACACAATTACTAGATCTTTATTAAATGCAGACAAGTTGATGTAGGGCAACATGAAACTTCAACAATCCTTTTATGTTTTTACATGGCCAGATTTAGAAATTATGGCACTGGTGTATTTATTACTCATAGTAAGTTATTCATATACATGGAGGTTTGTGAATTTTAAAGAAGAATTACACTTTCAAATTTATGTAATAATTTAAAGACTAATGATCATTTAGATCCAATGTATTGCCAAATGGTTGAATCATTATATGACTCCATGATTAGGGAGTAAAATAGAGAGACTGATGATTTGATGTCTTAACAATATAATGGCAGAACATTTGTTAGCAATATCCTATAGAAGAAGAGTAGAAGTGGCAGTAGCTGTATTTAAGCAGAAAAAGAAAACATGGTTAGCAAGAAAATTACTGAATCTAGCTATAAGAGAAAGAGATTGAATAATCCCAGAGTAAACAGCTGAAATTAAAAGTTGGGTACAACAAGAAAAAAGTATCTCTTCTCAGAGAATACTAGGCAAGTATGATAGTTATCAATATGGACTCCTGAGATGTCTCTGCACCTCGTTATGATAGTCTATTAAAATATGTTTCTGTGAGATTACTAAAGATTATGAAAATTCCCAATACAAAACAGACTGTTGTTTATGTTAGAATGGAAGATGTTGATAAAAAATCAAGTGATTTTAATTGAACCTGGCTTATGTAATTCAACTTTTAACTTCCAAAGATCAACATATGTTGTTTTATCATGATTATAAGAACCCAAATGCTTTTGCTACTTTGGTGATGTAATCATCTTTACAGCACTTGTTGTAGTACACTCAGAATGACTATTACACATACTTCAAATATTATGTAGAGCATATTTAAAGTTGAAAACCTTCTAAATGTCAATTCCTTAAAATATAAGTTGATTACTTGGGTCCTGTGTAACCACAGAAGACATACAGCCAATATCTAAGGAATTACACATGTAGAAATTATACCTGATTCAAGAACATAATGAAGAACATATTTTGGACTTGCAGGTATTTACGGAGACTCATTACACACTTTTTGACTCTTGCAAAGTTTTTGAATCAACAAGCAAAAATGTAACTTTCCAGTGGGAAGAAAAGAGTTTTTAAAGGTTTATGAAATTCATTGTAAGAGGCACTAATTCTGGGCTATCTAAACTTCAGTAAGAAATTCATATGAGGAACAGATGCTTCAAGTTATGCAACAGAAACAGTTCTGTAACAGTTAGATCAAAATGGGAAGTGGCATCCCATAGTTAATTAAAACAAAGACTAATTATTCAGTAACTGAGCAAAAATGTCTAAACCTAGTGCACGGTATTAAAAACCATTTCTTTGTTATTTACATGGTAGAATATTTACTGCTGTTATAAGTCATACATAACAAAACTGGTTAATCACTCATCACTGAAATGGTCTTCACATTTACAGGATGAACCAAGTACAATCAGAGTAGTAGATTCTCAAATAAATTCAAAGCATAAAATCAATAAAATGTAGAAAGTATTAATAGATAATTCTGAGAATTACAAAGTAAGCTAGGACTGAGACTATGTTATTATGGAGCAAGTGCAAAATAAAGCAATTAATTCAGTAAGAAATTTAGTATTGTATGGAGAAGATATTGAATATCTATTAGATTCAGGTGTGTTATGTATAAAAGTGGAAAGCAATGTGTACCACACATAGTTGTACCCAACAATTTAAGGAGAAAGTTACTGAGTACATATCAAGATATTCTTTCCAGCATTTAGTATTTTTAAAACATACAAACGGTTGATCTCTTATCCATATATGCTTAGGAAACAAGCATGCCTCAGGTTGTTCAGACATGTAATAAGATTCTTGAAGCAATACGTTAGTAAGAAAGCAATTGTGTCTATGCACAGAGTTCTACAATACTTGTTAACAGATAGCAAGGTACAAATTTATTGTAAAATTTGATCAAGAAAACTTGTGAATTAATAAATATAAATAAAATAAGAGACATATCATCCAGCTGTTAATAAATTAATAGCAAATACAATAGGATACTATTTAATAAGTTGTCACAATACTATAACTTGAATCATAAAATATGAGATTGAAAATACACATATTACTACTTTGTGTATAGGAGTACAGAAAATAAATCAACTCTTCTTATTATTACATGGCAAAGATCTTATATTATTCATAAGAAACATTAGCCCCAAGAAGGATTAACTATGCATTAGATGAGGATCAGAAAGCTGAAATGTTACAAAAAATGTGAAAGGCTTTCCATGTTGAAAGTTTACACATGCAATAAAGGATAAAGACAAATAAATAGAAATCTTCACAAAAGATTTAAAATAAATTTGACTCATGAAAAAAACAAAAGAAGAAGTGCAAATTTATCATGTGTTTAAGAAAAATCACATTTTAGGATCATATATGCTATGTAAAAAGCAAACATTATTGAACAACATATGTGTAACAAGACTGTGCATATAAATTACCACTTATATCACAGAAGTGAGCCAATAAATTTAAACATACTTGAAAAACAACCAAACCTCAAACTTTCACAACCTGTGACTTATAAGACTTGCTTTCACCACTTCTTAAATACTGAGCACAACTAATTACCAAATGGACAAGGGTTAGCAATAGGAATGACTCTAATGGAATTATGAGAAGGAAAATTCCCCCTTGACATGTGTAAACAGTTTTGCTTAACATTTTCCAGTTTAACTTCCTTACAGTAGATCTTCATAATGTTTGTGTATTCCCTAGAATGGAAAGCTATGGACAGATGTATAAAGGAACAAACAGGATTTCAGTTTGATAAAACACAGTAAACTGAATAAATCAATACTAGAATAAGTCTTATAGAACATATATTAGGATAGTGATTATATGTTACAATGAAATATCTCTTTGTTTTTGCTATACTAGCTGTAAATGGACATAATAAGCAATTGTCTAGAATAGTGTTTCTCAAATGATGGGTCATGACCAGGTTTCCAGGAGGTTCATGAGCTGTCTGTGCTGAGTCAACATTTTTTTTGAGTCCTCAAAGTGTCAGAGAGGTGCACATATCACCTTTGTTGTGAACTATTATGAACTGATTTTTCATCCTTGTAGAGATAATGGGGGAGTCACAATTACCAAAGCCTGGATGTGGGAGTCATCTGGCTCAGAAACACTGGTCTAGAATGTCTATGGGCTCAAAAATCAGCACATCTATCATTTTAGAGCCTCTCCAATCAATTTTCTACCCTTGAAAGTTATGTCAGAATTATACCCCCAAGGAAAATTATTGTTGCTCCAAGCAAATAAAACCTTTTTATTTTAATTTTATTTTATGTTGATTCTTGCAAGTCATGCATTAATAAAAAAGCAATATGCATTTCTTACACTGATTTGCAATATATGTGATATGTGTAGACAACAACCTATGATACAAGAGTATTCATGAAATAACACAAGTTTCTTAAATACCACTAGGAATGAACTTGTGTTTTTGCAATTATACTTCCAGTTGGTAATATTAGAGATTCATATATATATAAAAGTTATTATATTAATACACTTTGAAATGAGCATATTCTGTATTTTGTGTTAATAATGATAATACTTTTATGAATTGTTGTTTTTTTTACGAATATTATATTAAACATTGATGTCTATTTATAACATTTTGAGTTTTGAATATGATATATAGAAATTCTAGAATGTCTGATCATTGAAAATGGTATACTTGTATGTTGATATATAAATTATTTTGTGGGTTATAACAAATTACTTGTTAGTTCAATATATTAGATTTATGAATAACCATACCTGAATGGAGGGAATTATAAATAAGTAGTAAAGATAAGAATGTGATGTTCATACAGCAAATATACAGACAAGGAGCAAAACCTTGTTGATGACCCATTAGGAACATTTGTCATTGTATCAAAAACTTTAAAAAAAAGGAAAGAGAAATTAAACAATTCCCTATTTTAAGTATAAGTTAAACTTGTTAAGTTACTGAACCAGCAATACAATTTTTATCTTTAGATATACATAAAACATGATTAAGTACAGGGCACACATACTAGATAATGATCAGACAGCTACAACTATACAAGAAAGTTGCTCTAAGTTGCACATACTGCTCTCTTGTATTGTATCTTAATTACAGTGGACAGTTTGTACAAAGAAATGTTTATCTCTGCATACCAGGTGTGACTGAAAGGATTATGCATATTTATAGCCCAATGTGGCCTGACAACATAAGCATGTGTGTGTTATTTGGGAACTGATGTCAGAGCTATTGTAAAGGTTAAAGAAATGACTAAGTACATAGTACAAGTCAGATTAGATAAGAAACATCTGGCATACACCTGTCAGCTTTTACAAAAACAGGAAAGATTATAAATTACACTTTGCGTAGCAGAAGGTAGGAAACCAAGTTCTTTTCAAAAGAAAAGTAAGCTTAGATAACATGTGGCATCACTGAAACTGTACATTAGCTCACACACTTAATAAATTAGTAACTAACATTCACTGCAGCCAGACAACCATTCAGATAACAGGAGATCCAGCATTAGTTATGGTACAGCAAGGTCTAGTCCCAGTATTAATAAGGTTTATTGAAGTATCTCAAGTGAAGTATTATGTTGTGAATGGATTCAATTTTGTTCATGATTATGTAATACTTTTTAATCAGTTAACAAATGTTTTATATATACATGATTTGATATCACTTTCCTCTCTCGTAAATTTCTCAAAGTCAATGAATCTGTGGTGTCGTGATTTATCCTATATTAAATAAACACATAGTGTAGGAGTTGTTACCAAAACCAAGCTTTTCTTTGCCTCATTATAAAACTTACTAATGAGAGAAATAAGGTTTTCTGTGTGCTTTGTTTGAAAATGGAACTTCATTACAAATGCAAGATTTGAATGTCCATGAATTCATATCAATCATATTAATTAAGAATGAAACAAACTGAAGCAAGAGAAAGGGAACATAAGCTATCAAGAAACAACTTTTGGGTCACTAAGTAGAATTATAGGAGGAAATATTGCAGGTCTGATTCAGGACCTTAACTTATGGTGTTATAAAACATACATTTTATGAAGGATGTACAAAACAGGAAAATGTTGAAAGTAAACCACTTGGAGCTGGCATGTTAAACAGGGCAGTATCGACCTCAAAGTCTATTTGAATTATGGCTTACTTGGTCCTTTAATGTGGTGCATGTGCACAGTCAGAAATCTCTTAAAGGGATGATAATTATATTAAATATATATACATGTAGTAAAAAATAAATGTTCCTAATTGTTATTTCCTAACCTTTATGTGCATGAAAATGTACAAAGATTTTCTACATGTCCTCAGATCTGCTGGATGTGCTACCTGAGGGTCTATTGTATTATATATTTTTTGACAGATGTCAGTCAACCTTCCTGCAAAAAGTTTCAACTCCAAATAATCATTTCTTCTCCTGTGTTCTTTTGCACTAGCTCCTTAGAGACCTTTGCCTTTTTGTACTTGTGTGTGTGTGAGAGTATAGGACAAGGTATCAAGACAAAGAGCACGTAGTGAGGGTTAACTTCACTTTATATTTACTTTGTAATACTGGTTCTCCACAGATAAAAACTGTGGTACCATAAGCAACATGTCTGGTACCTATGTATTTGTTTTACAGCAAATTCTCATCTATTCAACTGTGCAATATTGCTTGGGGTGGCTAATGGCTAAAAAGATGTATGTCACAGCCTTTACAAGAATTGAAATTAGTGTAACAAGACTGTTAAATGAAGTAGAGCCAAATGACACAATATTTCAAAGATGGCTTCATTCTTCCTCAGGAAAGCTGAAAACTTGCACAGAAGAGCATTTAAGTCAGAAATACACTCCAAATCAATTCAGACAATGCTTTCATATTCAAAATGAAGAACTAAAAGGCCATTGCAATGAAATTGGACTTTTTTCCTGGTACTGTTAACAAAATAATAAAAAAGGATTTGAAGTTTACAAAGGCTCACAAGCAAAATGTTCACAAACTTCCAACCACATACTGAAGTCAATAACTGTTTCCCTGATAAAAATGGCAAAAAACTGGAACCACAGCAAATCTCATAAAATAACATACCTCTCAAGTCCCCCAAACCAGTTTCAATGGATTTTTGTACCTTAGAGCTGCTTTTTAAACACCAATTTCTACATTCAATAGAGGGCCTAACTTTAACATGAGTGGTCTAAAATTGACCTAGTCACCTTTCCTAAAAACACTTGTTACAATGAAGGTTGCTGTGTATATATTACTTTAGTAATATGCCAGGCCTTTTTTTTATTAACTAATATGTCCAGTTTTGTTTTTTCTTAAAAATATCTATCTTTCCCTCTTCTGCTGTGTTTGTTAAAAGGTTTTTTATGGCATCATATTTTTTAATTATTTACTTAATTTTTAATTATTTTGTGAAAGTTCCATATTTGTGTAATATCAATGTTTTTAAAACCATACTCTTATTTTATTTGTATTTTAGCTCTTATATTTTCTGATATATTTATCTAAAATATGAAAACACAGTATCTCACATTCAAGCATTGGCTCTGATTTTAATTTATTTCTGCTTTTGTGTCAATATCATAAACATACATAAATACCTACAGGATTATATTAATTAAACTAAAATAAATAACTGCTTGTCAGTTTATTTAACCAGAAAAAACAATAAAACGTAAAAAAATAAAATACACAATATATTCCACAGTTATTTCCATGAACTGAGAGAATGTACAACATGATACCACAAAGAAAATATAACAAAAATATACACAGATGACTAATTAAAAAACTCAGAATAAAAAGTTTCATTTTTAACATAATTTTTAGTTATATGAATAATCATAAAAAGAATTTTTAGTATATAAAATTTTTTTTAAACCAAGCTATGCTAAACACAAAACGTGAACAATTCTAAACACACATTACACATGGATATCTCCAAACCTACTTTGTATATGACTTTATTTCTATATATACAGACACATATACACTAAAAGTAAAAGCTATTCAGTTTAAAATAAAATGTTAACTATTATAAAGGAGGTCAACTATTTATATACACAAACATGCATATATGTACACCAGTTTATCTATCTAGTAATTCTATAATGCAGAATTATGCTGCACACTGGGTGCAATAGTTCATTACTTCCACCGTACTACTACAATTCTAAGATATCCAAGAGCATTTTAAAACTAATATAATAGGACAAAGTTCTTTCTATATTTCAATCATTCGATGCTCAAATATAGACAACTCGCCTCACAAAAAATATTTGCAAAAATTTTCTTGAATCATTCATTCCTTAAAGATTCTGTAGTAGTGCAACTATCATTGAAAACAATGAAATCACATTCAAGTCCTCACAAGTTTTGAAAATCATAACCTTACAAAAAATTAAAATTTTGTTAATATAAATGTTTTACAAATACAAAACCATAAAAAGTAAACTGTGCATTAATAGTTTAAAAATACTTATTGAAAAAAAAAGATATAGAAATGTTGATTAAAATAAACATCTGTTAATTTGTATTTACATAGATTTACTTTGCTTGAGCAAAAATTAATCTACGCATGGTTCACTCAACATTTTAAACATTACAAATGCTATAATATCTTAATTTAATCATAATGTACAGATCAAACATAAATTCCACAATAAAGCTTTGTTTTCTTGACACTTACATAACTTTAAGTTTCAGAGGATTAATTATAAATGATGTTTGCTCAATCTGTGTCTTAACACATTTGGACGTATTAAAAAGATACTTCAAAAATCCCAGCATCATGCTTCCATAACATTATCAGTTGATGTCTAGAGTGTTATAGAAACATTCAATTGTGCACAAGTATTTTAGAATGTAACTTAAAATACTCAAAAAAATACCATAATTTTCATTTAAACCACGTGCTGTTAAAAAATGCTGCATCTTTAATATATAACTGGAATGTGATATATAATTTTTCTTTGGATTTGACTAATTCTGCAAACCAAGCATTTGTGTAAAAATTGTAGGCAAATTAAATTATAACATTAAAGTATTGTACAGAAACAATATAATTTTTGTTTTACAGTAGGTAAGTTTCTAATTAATAATTGTGTAGATCTTGTGTCAAATTGTTTTATGTTAATCATACAAATAATATGGGGCTTTGGACAAATTATTCAAAAATGCAACATTTTAGAAACAACAAAATAAAAATATACCCTCATCTGGTCTGTGTCCCATAAAACCGAGACACAGAGCGAGAAGGCCTCATAAACCGACACTTTTCACTCTTGTAACTAAAAATTACAAATATGATTTAAAAAGTTTGAAAATATTTAACTTTTCCTTATATAGTAAACCTTACCAGTCTTACTTGATTGTACTCATTAGTTTCGTGGTTCAATTTCACTAACGAGTTAAAATGAAATATTATTGCTTAAGTTACTCAAAAATTACTTCACCATAAAGAATTCTAGAAATAGACATACCATTCAAAATATTTTTTATTAAAACTATGGATCGGAATATTTTAAGATCTCCAGGAATTTTCACCAATTTGAAACAGACATCAAAATACTGCTTCAACAATTCTGGAATTTTCAGTTATTGGCAGTGCACATCAGCATATGTTTTCACAATTACTTGCTACTTGAGAATACAATTTGAGATATTTTTCCATTCTAATTGGAGAATCACACTTTTGAATCAGTTTTAATTCTTTTTATGTGAACATTTATAGATAATTTTGCTTATTTTTTGTTTTTGAGCACAAAGCTATATAATGGGCCATCTGTGCTGTGCCCACTGCAGGTATCAAATCCAGATTTTTGGTCTTATAAGCATAATGTTACAGGTTTGCCACTGAGGGCCTGTGGATACCAATTATATATAGAAAAACCCTAGCAGTAATTCTTTGATATTTTTGTGTTTTCAATAAATACCCATATAATCACAAAAATCTCTGACTGATTAGGTTTTGAAATTTTATTCAAAGGAAATAATCATCATGTAGCTAAAGTTATTATTGGAATAATGTCTCAACACAATATACTTATCATGTAATAACAGAACCTTATAAGGTACATTTAATCTACTTTGTAATGAGTTAGGAATATTTAAAAGTTACAGTTTAAAGTTGGCAAACAATATAAACAAATAGGCTTCAAATCTGTAATAAAAATCATGTAAATAAACTGCAGATAGTTTTTGTTTCCACAATTCTATTAATTTCTCCATTTTGGATTTAAATTCAGAGGTCTGTAGAAACAGCACTTAAGATCTATATTTTGTCTCTCACAAGAGGCTTTATGTTCAATACCAGATCTTGTCAGTTGGTCTGGACAATGAGGAACAAAGCGTTCTTTGAAAAGCCAAAACATTAAAAGGTTACAGTTTAAATGCTAAAAGCTGGTAAAGCATCAAATTTGTGATAAAATTAAACTACTATTTTGATATTTTCCCCCACATTCCTCTTAATTTGTGGAAAAACAAAATTGCAATTTATGCGGTTTTTATTACGAATTTTAGGCCTAGATGGGAATATTTGTTTGAAAATGAGACAGTTAACTCTTTACTGACTGATTTTTTAAATATTCTTTGTGAATATCTAATCACCAGAAAGAATGAGTTATTTTTTTATAGAAAATTCAATTGTTCTGTGAAGCTATTAATTCCATTTAACCTTCTAAAGTCACTGTGCTGTTTATATTTAAGAAACCTTATTAACTAACACTTATCTATCTGTGATAAGTCTTGTCATGAAGTCTCCTAATTTAGCAAATTATGACTTTGTCAAATATAAAGCTGGCATCACTGTGAAGGTATTTCTACTTTTTTGGATGAACAGTCGCATATTATAATTTTAATGAACTAAAAAAATCAGACTGAGTGATTAGGCTGGAAAAAATAAATTCTCGAATGTACATGTAGACAACATACAGTGTCAAAATTCATTCATTATAGGTTTTGTTTATTTGTAGTTAAGCACAAAGCTACACAATGGGCTATCTGTGCTGTGCCCACCACAGGTATCAAAATCTGGTTTCTATCATTGTAAATCCACAGACGTATCTCTGTGCCACTGGGGGGGGGGGGGGGCTTCATCATATGAACAGTATGTTTTGTATCCAGAATTTGGGTAACTATACTAAATATTAGGAAATGGCTTTAGGTTTTCATATGAAAAACAACATCTAACTAGGTAAAACTCTCTTTAAACAGTTGTCAAGCCGTTTATAGAAAACTAAAACACTTATGAGGTGTTCAGAGGTCAAGTAAATTACAATTATTTTATTTCTATACTGAAACCACAAACCTTGAAAGGATTCTAAGAATTTTATAATTTATGTCAAAAATCATTTCAGTATTAAACAAAAATTTAATATTATTTCATACAGTGTTTTAACAACCATAGAATTGTGCTGGTATCTGACTATGAAGCACCTATAATGCTAGATTCGACTAGCATCTTCTAGTCAGGGACTGCTAAAATAAATGTAAGACCAAAAGTTTTATTATATATAAGTATATACTTAATCAATACAAATCAAGCAAACCAAAATATTGTACAAACTTGTCAACAATGAATGGTTGTTGCAGAATGATATTCAAATGTTTAATTGCCCTTTGGAAGTTCCACCACCCAGTATATTTAATTCAGTCTTTGCATTAAGCCTCTAAACGTCCAGTGGTTGAGTTATTTTAAACACATACAAATAAGCAGTTTTTAATCACCTTTAAAGTATTTTATGTTTAACTTTATCTTGAATAGTATGCCTTTATACTTGGTATTGGTTGAATGTTACAATATTAGTATCTACACATTAATACAATTTGATTACTTAGTTACCTGTCTTATCAAACATCCTAAATATATCATACCTTTCTAAAGAAACTTCTAATATTAGAATATTAGAACTTCTAAAGTAGTGCTGATGAAGCTTAAGCCTTAAAATACTGTAAGAAAAGAAAGAAGCTTCATTTTAAAATGAATACAATACAGAATGTACTTGTAAAACCATGTTTATCATTTCATATAATGTTTACAATTCTCTTTTTGGACTTTTGGAAAGTAGTGTGGCATTTACTGGTAAAAAGCACCTAAAAATAGAACCAAAACTGGTCACTGTGATCAAATTCAATAACAAGATATTCACAGATCAGCAGAACAATTAATAAAAATTAACCAAAACAATACAATCTCACCACATCACAGTTGAAAAAATCATCTCAGACACAACTCATAAACAATACCATTTTTTCACAGAATTGGTGAAGTTTTGAAAAATCAAAATGCACATTAAGAAAATGTACCTTAAAAAACTTGATCCTAACAAGATGAGTTGAAATTCTTGTGTTAACACATATTTTGAACTTTCAAAAATGACTACTAGTCCCAAAAGAAAACTTTCAACTTTAGCTATCAACAGATGCAACAGGCTAGCAATCTCTATTAACGGACGGCTTTACTGTATTGCTTTTTGTTCATGCATACAATTTATAAATACAACACTAAACAAAACACTATGTTAAATCTGTAATCTTTCATATATTTTTATGAAAATAAATATGCCAAATATGCATTACTAACTTACTAAGAACTGTAATCACCACAATATTTACCAATATCCATAAAAATAGTGTATATTTAAGAGAGTTACAGAACAAAATTAATACCCAACAATAATAATTATATGTACAACGAATGTGGGCTGGTTTTCATGACCATATTGAGACTTCTTATTTTGATACTGCAGTATGAGTTGTAAAATATTCTAATTATTTATAAGTTCATATACGTAATGCTTAGAGAAATAAACACATCAATTCTATATCTATTGTTCTAAGTTCCCAGAAACAAGTAAGTGGTATAATGGTCTTACAGAAACACAAATAATTCTTCTATGTATAAAGAAATTCAGTACGATTGTATGTATGCTTCATCTGGTGAAGAGTAAAAAAATGGCATTTCCAATATAAAACATTATATGAAAACATAAATATGAATACTGGGATGAATGTGAAAACTTAAATGGTAAATTCTAGAAGTATGTAATTATTCTTTAAAAAAAAAATATTATGTTAAATAAAAATGTAGAAAAGCTAATACCCTTTTAAAGTAAAACAGAATGTATTTTTCAATGCACAACGTACACTAAAATGGGTCCAAAGATTTCATTTCTCACTTTCAAAAGAAATTCTAACAAAATGGCAGCCACTAATTAATTAATATAATTTAAAATTTAGTATATTATATTTATTCTCACCATGTTCTAAAATACATTCTTTCGTTAATAATCTGATACTTATTATATGTTGGATAAAATCATATGCTTTATCCAGTAGCTTGCTTCTATCTCATAAAATCAAATTTAGATAAAGATTATACATCAACATTTAGAATATTATTAGTGATAAAATGTAAAACAAAAAAGCTAACTTTTAATTCCAAGGTAGTAGAGAAGGTTGTCTGGTTATATGTGAAAAGAGCAACTAAACTAATTAAAGATAGTACATTGGACGGTACAGGTTACACTTTGGCAAGCTGTGAGCATTTTCGTTAATCTTGTTAAGACAGCCAGATGACCTCATGTTTAGCTAGCACAAGCTAATTATATAATTCCTATCTATTTCTATGTTTTAAAAGTATAAATAAGTATCTCGCTATACAAAAAACATGTAAGTCTTATGTAAAAAAATTAAACCAGAGGAATTACTCCAAAAAATGCCTGTAAAAGGAAAAGCTTACAATAAAACAATATTTCCATGCTGTAGTTTCCTCTTAATTTTCACCTGTAAATTTCTGGTGTTACTGTATTGGGTATTATGTTAAATATTATTAAATTCTGTTATTTTCTGATGTAGTATATTCTATGACAGGGATATAATGTTCTGATCCTAGATTTTTTCTCTATTGTTACTATCAAAAACTACAGCTTAATATTTGCTACTTTCTAGCTTATTATAGTATATTATAACATAAGCTAGCCTTTACACTTTACCTGCCTTTCCCATAAACAGGAGTGAAAGTTATTAGTTCCATCCTGATTGATGCAACATTTAGAACTACTTAACATGCTGTGATGATGAATGATAGGACAGACACGAGGTAAAAACCAACAAAGAAATAAGATGCTATACTTGAAAGTTTCCTAAATCATATTTCTTAGACATCTTGCAGGATATGTACATTTGATTTATAAAACAAATACTCCAAAAGTGCATGTAATTAACCCAGAGCTTTCAAAGATAATTTAATCTTGAACTTAATTAGCTTTGAGCAATAAGAAATGAAAAGTTCAATGATTGAATAAAAGCAATCATTTTGTATTATTAGTGACCAGTCAAACTAAATAGATCATTCTTTACATTTAAAAATATTTAAACAAAGACATATACAGTGTAACTTACAATAAAATTAAGGATTGTGACCAAAACTGAATTTTTTTAAAACACAATCCAGAACTATCAACAGATGAATAATGTTGAATGTGAACGTTTCCTAAAATGGTAACACTGTAGGATTTACTGGTAGTTTAAATCTTGATGTCAATTTTAACATACATTTGCTTTCAATTTACTCTACATATCTACTGGTCAAAAGCAAACAAGTGTGAATGTAATAAACAAACAGACACTGGAAATCTCACATATCCCGATTAGTTGTGATTGACTTTCTTCCAATTGAAAAAAAGTACTAGTTCTGGTTAATATCAACTATAACATTGTTACTAAATACAAAGTAATATTTGATCTGTCCAAAACCAGGATGGGGAGAATGATCCTATTTGGTTAGTTCATACATACAGGTAATGCAAGCACATTTAACATTTAAAGAAATACGTTTTTGACAGAACTCACCAGGGCCATGTACCATATTGGCCCGATTATAGGGTGATCTCGAATATAAGACGACCCCCATTTTCAGAAAACATGGGAAAGAAAAAACACTGAGTGTCATAACGTCCTTAACGTGACAGCAAAATCAATACTATAACTGAACAGCCTGCAGGTGGATTAGTTGCAAGAATTAGCAATGACCTTGAGTGAACATTTGGTGTGTATGCATAGATGGATTTTATCTGGACATTCAGGAATGCAACAGGCTAGAGTAGAGGGAAAGGGCCCATGGTTGGATGCAATTATAAAGCAACTATGAATTTTACATCCTAATTATTAACCAAAAAACACTGCCCTATAATCAGGCCAATACAGTATGTTTGGTTGACAATGGTATAGTTACATTCTTTTCTGTATATTTACTTTTGCCAACTAAAACAGGCATATAACACTTAGAAAGAAACCTTACTTCCGTGAGAGAGAGTTTAAGTTAAGCTGATAGAAATTTGTTGTGAATGAGAACAAAGAGAACTGCCATAGAGTCTTACCACAAAGCTACATAGAACTGCTAGTACTTCAACTGTAGAATGGGAAGTCACCAACAATTATTTTAGGGACTTTCAGAGTCTTCAACTTTGCACCAACAATGATGACAAACACAGGAAATACAATTAACTCGGGACATCCAAAGCAAATCATTGGAATGAAATTAGATTTGAGAGGAAGAGATCTAAAAGGGTAGAATTTGATGAGAATGATAGTGATCTGCACCAGAAGTATCAACTCTATTAGGCTTCTTCCCACACCAAATTTATTTCCATTTCAATGATTCATTTTGGGTGTAAGTATTCTCAAGAGTGGACTGAAATGCCTATACATACTAAAAAATTTTTTTTTCTGCATCTGAAAGTCTTTGATTTCAAAGACAGTTCATCTTGATTTCACAATCTGCAGTTGATTCACAATTAATTTTGAGTAGCTTTCTCTCCATTTCATCAACCTTCACATTCAATTTGGCAGAAAAAAAACATTCCACAGCTGGTGTGAAGCACTTAAAAACTAAATTTACAGAATATCTTTTAAATAAACAACAAGTTCAAACTTAGCACAGAAATTAGGTAACTACGACTACTAAACTGACATGCACTCATACTACCAACCAAAAAAAAAAAGCAAAGCTATTCATGTCATACTTATTTGTATCTTTTAGGTTTATGGCCAAAAATATTGTTAACAGCAATGGTATCCAGCTGATGAAGCAATGCAGTTTAGTATTTATAAGAAAGGACATAAAAAAAGTAAGTACAAGAGCTATACTTATCACTAGCTTCATTTTTAGGTTTGATCTAAGTATGTAGTTTATTCTGATTAAAATTTAATACTAATCCTTTACATATTTAGATACATAAACAGTAACAGTGCTATACTAACAACTAAGTCAAATGACAAATTATTTCAAGTAATTTTGATCTTAATATGGTTCTACAATAATTTCATCATTAGAGTGCTTTACTACATAGGAAAATACATATGTAGAAATGACAAGGAAATGGCTATATGCAAATAGACTTTACATATTTTATTAGAATCAAAAGCAACAGCATCCAAATGGAATTGAACAACATCACCACCTGTTGACAGTCCTGGAAGACAAACTTATGTTGATGCAAGTATATTATAAAACCAACAGACATGTTCATCATTTTAACCAACTTGGTTTCTAAAGCCTTTGTACTTGGATACTTTAAATATATAATCCAATATTTTATTATGTCATTTCTAAAATAAAACAGGAAAACTGAGGAGTATTTTTTCATTTGTACTAACATGCTACTCATACTTTGATAGTGTTAACTAGGTTTTGAACAAAACTGAAATTATGTTTTCTCATATGATGAAATGAGGAGGTAGGTTTGTTTAACAGTAGCCTTTATAATGGAAATAGAACTAATAAAAAAATAAAATATATACAATGTTCCAAAGTTTACATTCTGCACTTTTAGCATTCTATAACACTACCTTCAAACATTCATATATTACTATTCATTTGAAATTTATAGATGTCTTTAATTTTTAATTTAATTTGGTTTTAAAACAAGTGGTTGTATTGTAAAATAATTATCAGACCAACCAAGATAAAAATTACCACAACAGATAATGAAAAGCTAAAATGATAAACTACATTAATAATTATGTACACTTTATGAAATTTGCAAGTTTTAACATGGTTTTGTATTATCTTTTCCTTCTTATCAAAGAATATAAATCATGAGATATTAAAACACTACAATGGTGATAATAATGATAATTAAAAGATGAAAACAATAAAAATATGGCATCTTACAAGCTACAGTAATTTCAAAATGATACACAGAAAAATCTGATTTACATCAACCTTTCCGAAGCATTAAATGCCATTATATACAATGGACAATAGCATCTTTCTCAGCTGTTCTTGGACAAAGAACCAGCTTCACTATATGTGGTAAATCCATGCAATATTAGGCATGGACAAAATGTAATATTTTCTTACAAATACAGGATAATCACACCATACTCTCTGTTATACACTTCTCTCAACTTTACATATTAACGTTTATTGCCAGGAGTAACTACTCAATGCTGAGGCAGCCAGTGGTTATTCCTATCTTCTGCATCTCTTGAAGATCTGACATCATTAGGGATACGATGATAGCGGTAGTGTTGATACGGCACATCACCAGCATCACTAGTCTGACTAGCAACTCTTTGAGGTCCAAACAAAAGACCATTGTAATACATTTCTTCAGCTGGAGGAGAACTTGATACGAAAAAAGATAATATATTTTGATCTTAATTGTTTGGTTAGAATATTCACTAAAATAATCAGTCTTTATAACTGACTAAAAGTTGCAAATTCATATATTTTTAGAAATTGTGCATGTAAGATATATCTACATTATAGTTTGTCACTTTGAATTGTTTATGAAACATTTATTAAAAGAAACCCACTCTACATTTATGATTTCTTAAGTCTAAAATCATTTTAAATATTATTGGGCAACTATCACATACTGTTCTTAGGCATAAGAATAGTTGAGGTTTTCTAGTGTTATTATAAAAAATAAACTATAACAAAATAGTTAATTCTCTTAATGAGCATTCACTCTAGAAACACCACTAAGGTTTAAGTGAAAATTATTGAAATGATGCACAGCGTTTTCTAGACGAGTTCTTAATTTCTAACTTGTCTATACAAGTGCATAAATAAAGATGTACTTTTAAAACATGCTATGACTTAGTTGAACATCCTCACTCAATACATAGAAACACATTAGAAAAAAAAAAGTAGAATGATATACACTATTTCACAGTTGTATCAAGGCTACCATATGCAGTTAATACCAAATACTGTAAAGCTGAGCAGTGAGGAAAATAATGTATTTACTTTTTGTCTTCATTTACATTTCAACAATACAATCTTGATTATCCAATAACAACAATACAAAAGTTTGACTTCTCCGTGTGGTATTACTTTTTCTGGCTCATGTGGTGAGGTAATGTATGAGTTTCTAAAACTATGTCACAATTTACTGTTAAAGAATAAAAATAGCATTATGTTCTACATACACACACATATATATACAGGGTGGCCCAAAAGTAGGTATATAGTTCATAATTGTTAATATATTTAACAGCACTTTCCACATGACATGAAATTATGGGAAAGTTAATCTCATAAGTTAAACCCGTTGCTGTTCACATAATCCTGGAGTCTGCCTGCCACACTTCTGCAAACTTTCTGACACAAGTCTGTCTGTCCATCAAGTTCTGTAAATGTGTCTGTGATGTATCCTTTTATTTCTTCAACATTCAATGATTTCCTACTGTACACTACCCAGAAGGAAAAGTCCATATGCAACTGTATACCTACTTTTGGGTCACTCTGTATATATATACACAGAAGAGTTGAAGATATTTTTATTATAAATTTTCATGATGATAATAAATTTCCAAATTTGTACTATGCAATGGTAGTACAGGAATTGTTACTACTAGTCATTATTGTGTAAAATATAATAAATGTTAACACTGGAAACTGTTGTAAACCAAATTATCAAAATAAAACATATTTGTTAGATACAAAAACTGTTAAAACAAATGTGCTTTTTTAATATAGTAAGTGTTATTACTAAAGTGTGTTGCTAAAGACAGAAGGCCTGTTACCAGTAAGACAACATTAGGCAGAAGACCTATTGATACAGAGCACTGCTTTTAGAAAGAAGACTTGTTAACAATATGTACTTTTATTAAAAAAAACCCATTAATTCTGACACTGAGCAATGTTATTAAATATTATAGACTTGTTAATTGATAAACGTGTTAACACTACATACACTGTCTTTATCTAAAACATTTGTTAACATTATAGACCCAATTATTAAATGTAAGATGTATTAACATAAGCAGCTATTATTATATAAACCTGTAAACACATGATGTTGTTATTCAACAGGCCTGTTAGTACCACAAAATGTTATTAGATAAACCTATTAATACTAGACATTGTTAGAGAGAAAATTTATTAGCACCAAATGTTGTGGTTAGACAGAGGAACTGTAACCAATAAATAAAACTGATAAATTTAAAAACGTTAAAAAATGACAAAAGAAATATGTTAACAACAACTATCTTTCCACTATAAGAACTGCTACACTACACAACATTGTCCAACAAAAGATTTGTGAACATTAAAGAATCCTAGCTATAAGCTACAGAAGCTGTTAGCTCTATAGTTTCTCATAAGATATGGATATGTTAAGTTAATTCTAGATGCTGTTTTAAAGCAGACAGGTTAACATTAGACCATACCACTTAAAGACTTTTAAATGTGGAATGTTAGCATTAGGTATTGTTAACAGTGGATGTTGCTATTAGATAAAAACTGATTTAAAACTAAATACTGTTAGAGAGAGGACCCTTTAATACCAGATATTGCTGTTATTTAAAAGAACAAAACATTATTAATAGATAACAAAGGTTAATAACGATAGAAAATGTTAAAAATAAAACCTCTGAATGCAAGATTACCATTGTCATATGTAGGGATTGAAACAGTTTGTTAGACAGAATATCCATTAGCATTACTTGTTTGTATGCCACTGATATAATACTAGACAAACAAATATAGTCATCTAAGTTTAGTTTAATTATCTAAATTTGTCTATGGCTTAAAGTGATGTTATATAAAGGAACCATTAACATAATACACCATTGTGATATTTAATAACTGTTACATTGAACATACTCTAATTCAAAAATAATTAAATATATAATATGTATATCTTATTTGATGGAACATAATGCCAAATTGAGCAATTTCATTTTCTATTCATTGTAAAAGATATTTATCCTCTGATCAAAGTTTTAATAAAATTTCTATACCAAGAAGATGAATAACATTTTTATCACATTTATAAACATTTCAGGAATTTAAATCGTCGATCTAAGGTAACACAAAAACAATTTATTACAGAGACAATACGTAGTTATTGAAATATAGTTTTGTTATAGAATTTGAAAAAAATTATAATTTATAAATCAAAACCTGAGAAGATACTTAACTTGAAAAATGAAACAGTTTACTACATATTTATATATATATATACACATACACACACGTCAATCTATAGAAACACAGTTATTAGATTAATGTCTTCATTGTTCATATTTCTGTGATAATATTAATACGAGGAGCTATATAAAAGCTATCTTAATCATTCTGTATCAAATTGTTTTGGTATTTCTCATTGTAAAAGGACATTTCCTACACAATCAACAAACTCCTGAAGTTCTATTAACCAACTTATGGTTTTCTACCAGACCAATGAGACTCAAGTTAAGTCTTGTAAATAGGTTTTAAAGATAATCTGATATTTTCATGGCAGATTACCATTTCAAGGAAACTGAAATATGAGGCAAGCATTTTTAGAGCAATTAATTGCACATTTGAGAAAAAATATTTTATTTTTACTTGCAACAACTATTTTTAGGTGTAATTTCTATGAACTCTAGGCATAATACTTTATTAACCTACAGTATGCATTCATAAAACACACTAACCAACAAAAATCATTATTAATCTTAATATCAACTAACAGACAAGTTGTGTTTTTGTTAAATTTTACTCCAATAAAATCTTAGATATCTTTGTACAACTTAGTTGAATTGCTAAATCTAACAAAACTAACATATCTTAGAATTAACACATGAAGAAATGTGACGTACTTAAAAAGCACTTACTCAAAAAGAATCCATACAATATAATAACACAGACAGAAGCCACCAACCAAAATAATTCCTACGATGATGCAAAACAGCAGAAGGATGTGGCCACCCTATGATATTAAAAACAAAAATCTATCTTGTCACTTAACATGCACCTGAAAGAAGTTAAATATACATCAACTAGATTCAACATAAAATTAACAGTGTTGATTTAAAATAAAATATTCATAGCACTCAATGTATAATTATTAATTCAAGTTCAATAAACAGTAATACCCAAAAACTACAATGCTATGTTTTTCTTTGGTTTTTGTACTATACAGAATATTTAACACAGGTAACATTCAAGTTATATTACAGCACACAAATAATTTGATCTGAAAAATATGATTAAATCAACAAGCACTATTTTTAAAGATTAGTGAGCTGACTTTGTTATAACAAGACCTGAACTTACGGTTATCACTAAAGTTTTAAGAATGATTATATTTATGGGTTTATTTCCACATGTAGTAAATAAATACTGTAATATAACTTTCAGTAAACAACTGCATATACATAATTTAAAAACTCATTTTAAAAGGAAAAAATGATAAATCTTGTAGGTGAATTTAAATTCAAGGGCAAATGATCTAAAACTTGAACTGTTTATAGGTTAGCAAGGATGCAATTACTTTCATTATACACATAAACACATACACAGTATTGGACATAATTATGGAGATGGTGAGGAAAAAGAAAACCAAAGGCAAATACTACACAAATGCCACCAAATGACTGTGTAACAAAGAAATGTGCCAATGTAACATGTTTAAGGTATGCCTTACCTGCTGAAGTGAGTCATCCCACAAGTTCTCACAAGAAAGGTAAAAACACACAGCTTTGTTGAGATCCTCTAAATATGAAAAGAGAGAAAATGATCAATTACATACTATAATTATTATGATAGTTCACTTTATCACAGGGTAATTAAAATCACTGAGTTGACTCATAAAGTTTTCATACATAATTAACACTAGTAATACAAATGACTGTTTCACACAGAATTTAAGAAATGAGAAAATTTTCAGTGTTACTCATGTATGCACAGAATATATATATATATATATTAAGAAATTAGTTATGAATTCATAAGATATGCTTTTAGCTTGAGCTCTCATCCAATAAAATGTCATCTTTAGTATCTATGTTATATTATGAATTATAGATTTAAATTTTAAACTTTTTAGGAAAAACAGTAAATTTTAGTTAAACTATAAAAACCAACCTTCAATATCCTGAAAATCTTTCAAGCTCAGAGTTGCTAACAGTCCCACAATGCACTGACGAATTACTGCCTGAAACACAATCAATAACTCTCACTTAAAATTAAATCGCTAGCCTAAGAGGTGTGACATGATTATGGCACCTCTAGTAAAGTTTAAAATTATACAATGCCAAAAAAAAAGTATATGTTTTCAGATCAAAAGTTAAACCTTGACAAAAGGTTAGGCCTTCAGAGTGCTTTTTATTATGTTTAAAATAAAAGAACAAAAGTTCCTATAGAATGATATTTATGCATATATAATATTCCACATCACAAGAGTAATAACTGTAATGTTATTTAGGAATCCTGATATTATTTCTTTGATGCAAGCAACTGTATTAATTACAATGTCATCTTCTGAGTACCAGTATAAACAGAAACAATATTAGTATTAGAGATGTGTCAAAACATAAAAAGTAAAAGCTTTACTGACTTTAGTGCTTAATATTCAGCTATGCAGTTAGGAGAAGAATTCTCTCTTCTTGGCCCATGATTTGGAAGAGATTTTTGTTTGTTTTCAGCTGGATGATATTTTTAATAATTATAGCAAGGGAGAAAAAAAATATCATATTACTTGGAAATACACTTAACTCATACTATAAAATTGAAATGTAATGTACCCCATAGAAGATGTAACCTTACATTTGTGAACTACTAAGTATTTAACACAATGTTTGCCTTTAATGGTAAACTATACTGGTGGTTCCCAACCTGTGGTATGCATACTACCAGGGATTCATGAGAACCTCTGAAAAAACAAAAAAAGATAATAAATAGACCATGTGCCTCAAAATTGGATGGAAGTCTAAATGAGTTACCAATAGCTCCATAAGCCAGCACTCAATTTTCACATGTTGACTCACCCTTCAATTATTTAGTTTAATTTATAATTTATCAATGTAAACTACTCTAAGTTTTTAACAAATCAAAAGGTATGCTATTAGCTTAAAGGTCTGATTTGTGGAGTACATGATATATGAAAAGATTGGGAGCCATTGGACAACTTAATATGTATGCATTGTTGTAGTAGTTTTAATTGTTCAGCAGGTTTTTTTGGATTATCCAGTGAAAATAAGAATGGAAAATCTAGTCTACTTAATGAAAGCATTTTGTTTCTTTGACTATAAGTTCTACAAGTTTGTTTAACTAATATTCCCTGATAAGCCTCAATTTGCAGTACATGCAATTTCACTTAGTTGCTAACTACACTCTTGTATGTTGGTATATCTCTTTACTTCATCAAAACACAAACTCAAAATTCACAGAATTGATCTGACTCACTGGCTGATAGTAACAAACAAAACTGACTGAAAAGCTTCCTAACTCAATAATTAATCATAATCTGCAAGAGACTTAGAAATATATAACCATCTATTCTAGCTTAACTTGTTTGTTATATGGTTCAAAACCTTTCCTAAACTTTCAATAATGTTCTTGTCATTAAGCTACAAACTCATCATGACATCAAACCTCCTTCAGGTAAAATGCCAATACAAATGACTAAATTAAAAACACTGCCTACAGCACAGCCCCATACTGGATTGTGAAGTTCCTTGAACAATCACATTACACAAAGAAAACAATGGTAAATAAAACTTAAACTTGCATAATTAACAATAAAGTAATTTTTGACAATCAACAACATTAATATTCATAAGTATAGGACTTACAATCATTGAATCATTAATTAAATGTGTGGAAGAGAATATAATTCAAATTTTGATCATTTACTGTCCCTAAACCGTTCAATCACCAATTTATTTGTGATTTTCTTATTTTTCACTTGTGATGCAAATGTAAAGATGGGATAACTTTTTATCTTTTGTCATCACTTGACACCTTGTTACTGGGAGAGTTCTCTACATATAGATGGTTGTGGGAATCTGCTGGTGGTTCTATCTTTGGTGATACACATGAAGCTATTTTAATAGGACTCTTCGGTTCTTTAGAATGTTGATGCACCTCTGGTAAAACCTCTTTTTGAAGCTAAACAGTTTGGCATTCCTCACTAACATACAAGGATGATCATAGTAGATAACCTTTGGCTCAGACCACCTGTTCTTCTGAATTTTATAAACCACACCATTGATTTATTTGACTACTTCATAGGGTCCTTTCCCAACATCATCTAACACTGGAGATCATCCTCTCTTTTGCAGCATGGATTGTACAGCCATGATTCATCACCATAAAGAAATCCAGTTTTACTAGAATTTACACCATAGTGAGTTTTCATCTTATCACAACTGATAATACTCTTTCTCAAATAAAATAATGTATGGCATCAATGGTGTTCATTAATCACACTAAATACTCTGTGTAAGACTCTGCAGAGTGATAGTCCTTAGGGCAATGTTGGTGAGTTGCTTGTAGTTTCATGTACTGTGGTTCAATAACTTATGAGTAGAAGTGGAAGATCTTGATCATGTGTTCAGTGATGTTATTCAGCTTTACTGGCCAACTGATTTAGAAGTGTATTGTTGTATTTCTCCTCCATTCCATCAGAAGAAGGATGGAAGGCTGTATTCCTTGTCTTCCTGTTCCTAAGGATTTGACACACCTCTGCAAATAAGACTGATTCAAACCTTTGTTTCTGATCCAATTAAATTCCACAGTCACCTCAAATTTTGAAGTAAGTTGACTGACATATTTCTTCGCTAGAGTTTCTGCTTCCTGGTTAGGAACAGCATATGCTTCTGACCATTTGGTAAAATAGTCCATAACCACCAAAATGTATTTATTCCTACTTCTGCTCTGTTGTAAAGGATCAAGTACATCAACAGAAACTCTCAAATTGAGCTAAAACATAATACTACTGTAGTTGTCCATGTTACTGCTTTTGTGGACGTTTTTGTTCACATCAAAGTTCACACAATTTACATCACTTCTCTATATCAAATGCAGTAGAAATTTTGCCTTATCCTCTCCAGTGTCTTCTTTACATCTAAGTGTCCAATTATTAGAAAGTGTGGGGATGACAGATGCTTCTGATTGGAGTGAATGTGGAGGTACCAACTGAAGTAATTTTTTTTTCAGTTGTACCTTCCCATTTCCAGTAGAGCAAGCTCAAGCCTTCTTTTAAACATAACAAATCCCACTATGCCAAGTATATCTTTGTGCTGTATTGAGCAATTAAACAAATTTTATTTAATTTGAAATGTATTAGCAGAGAAGAGTACCATTTTTAAAAGATATCTGAATTAATATATACAAAAATCAAACTTTTAGAACTTTAAAAAACCTAACTTATAGTTTACAATGTCTTGAAATAACCACTCTTCATAATATATTCGGAAAATTTATAGTTAATAAAAATTTGACTATTTTGAGTTTAAGTTGAAGAAACAACAAGAGTCAAAAGTTTAACTTAGAATTCGAATGAGATGAACAAAAAATAATTCATTTTTGTTTTTTGAACGATTCCACTTCGTGTTAATAGAGGGAGCTATCATCCATAGTTATTCTAACACAAGATGTGTTGCAGATAGAGAGAAAAAAAGAGAGATCGATTTAGCAGATTGTTACGAATGACATGGCATCTTTACAAAAATATGAACAGTTGCGCGTAAATGTTTGGAATATGTATAAGCAGGTTAGTGAAAACGTGCTTACTAGTGAATGGTCTTAAATGGCGGACAAAAGATGACTGTCAACTGGAAAACTTATTTATAAAAACGCCAAGGGACAGTGCAAAAATCAAATCAGTGTCTCAGCATGGCCTGAATTAAATGTAAGAGATACTTTTGCGATTTTTACGCTAAACACAGGAGTATCAAGATTAAGATGTCATTACATCATGAAAACAAGAACTATTTTTAAAGTCAGTTTCGAATGTACTTCTGCTTCTGTTAGGTACTAAATTGTAAACTATTACATGGATTAAATTCAACCATTCTTTGACATCTCGTAGTTAAACGTATCAGTGGGCGCAAAAAATTTCACTAATAAAACATATTTGTGTTATTTGTGGACTTTTTCGACAATGACCCCTCAAGAGCTATCTGCGCTAGCCTTTCTAGGTTTTGAAGCGATAGACTAGAGGGAAGGCAGTTACTCAATACCACCCTCCGCCAACTCGAGAGCTATTGTTATCAAATAATAGGATTTAATTGTCCCTCTTGTCACACCCCCAAAAACGTTTAATTCGTTGCATCGTATTTCAATAGCTGTAAAAAAGATGATTTTATGTTATAAACATCTAAAAAAACAACAAAATATTTCTCTTTTCAATTCTTATTTGCTCTAATTATTGCTTAATGTATGTTTTCAAAACAGGCCGGGGTATGTGTGTGTTTTCCTATAGCAAAGCCACATCAGACTATCTGCTGTGTCCACTGAAAGGACTCAAAACAGGCGAAAGAGCTAACTTACTTCATTCGTGCAATAGTTAAAGAAGCACGTGAAAACAGTCAAACTGTAGCTTATATACTAGTAACAATGCCGTAATGAACAAAAGTATTCGTTTTACTGTCGTTGGCAAGTTGAGTTAAATGCAAACGATCATTGATTTGTAGGTGATTTTCTCTTGCGTCTTTTCGGTATATAGCATGTAGTGTTAACGCCATCTGTCTTCGAGAATAAAAACCAGCAAAGTTGAGTATTGAGTATTAAATTTTTGATAGTATATGTGTATGTATTGGTTTGTATTTTACTAAACTTACTAATTACCTGTTCACTTCTTAAACTATAGGCATGACAAGATTTTTTAAAAGAGTTACTATAAATACTTTTCACTACTGTCAGTAAAGGTTAGTGCACATTTGCAGACGTTAATCATAAACGAATAATGAATAAAAACAAACACGAGTGTGCCCCATTATGTTGTTTTCTCAGAAGTTTCCTATGGACCAAATGAAATGTTTGTGTACATACATATCTATATTAGAAGGCAATTTTTACTTTCAATAAGTTCATAAGAATTAGTTTGAACTGTGAAGTGCACTCGTTCTTCAGACATATGTAAATATATAAATGCATAACAACCCAAAGAAAATAACCGACTGTTTTTGATCTTTGAGAAAAGACGATTCATTGCGGAATGATTTAAAGATGTGGAAGACAACAAGTTAAAGTTATGTAGATTTCACAGCTTTAAAAAACACTAGTACTTAAAGTGTTCATTTTGATATAATACAATAAAATATTCTAAATGTTTTGGTCGAAGTGATTTTACTTGGAGCATGTCATAAAAAAGAAGAGCCGCTTGCTGCTTACCAGAACAAGACATGTTTCAACTGCCGGCCTGAGTAAATGATAAGGAACTCTGTAATAACATCTTATTGGTTGCTCATCCATTAATCTCCAAGTCAAATCTGGGCATTCGTGCACAACGAAGAGGCCCCGCGATGGCAAAATATGGCACATATTGGCTTTAACCAATTTCCATATGCATTAATTTTTCATATATATATATATTGGCTTAGTTGGAAATGGAAGTAGACTGTCACTCGTGTCCCACAAATTGCTTCAGTCACAGTTGTGGCTGTTTCTCGCGTAAAATTACGAATGAAATGTATATTTCTTTAAATAAAATAAAATCTCTTATGAAACACACGCACAAGCATATTTCATCAAATGGAAAATATATACAATCATTGCTTCAACTTTTTTGCTTAAATTTAACGAACTATTTTGGGGGGGGGGGCATGGACTTACAACCGTTACTGGAAACTGATTCCCTAAGGATACGTATATACATGTACAATTACGGATATGTTTTGCGATTCACGAAAAAATTATTCAGTTTTGAAAATTCGCAACATATACTAAGTTACAACCTATATGACCAGACAAAGGGGCGCGAACACAAGGTAACTGAATGGAATTCAATGAAAATCAAAATAAGATCTTCATCACACACAATGATGTTAACGACCAAAAACCTTTATTCCTGAATACACGAGCTGTCGTGTCGACAAATAAACACAGAAACAATTATGTAACACACGCTGTGACACATTCAGCTGATTGATGAAACTGGAAGCAGTACAATTCACATGGGAAAGAGACATTTATCTATCTGAACCACGTGATAAACAAGTCAAAAACCTCCCAAAACGACTATGAAATTAGCAGGCCTGGTGTTGTAAAATACAACCTAAAAATTTTACAACGTATTACAATTAAATAAGCTTTAAACTCCGAATTATATATATATTTTTCACTTAGTAAATATTCTCACGGCTCTACTGTTTTGTAATTAGAATGTCTTCCACCAGTATGACATAAAGTGTCGAATATTTCTAAGTGTGTGATCACGAGAATAACATGTGAATAACTTAACATTAAAACAAATGTTTTGTAATTAGAATGTCTTCCACCAGTATGACATAAAGTGTCGAATATTTCTAAGTGTGTGATCACGAGAATAACATGTGAATAACTTAACATTAAAACAAATGTTTTGTAATTAGAATGTCTTCCACCAGTATGACATAAAGTGTCGAATATTTCTAAGTGTGTGATCACGAGAATAACATGTGAATAACTTAACATTAAAACAAATGTCCGTTTGAAGGTAATCTTATCATCGTTAAATCAGGTTTGAAAATGCTGAATTAAACTTAACTTTGAGGAATGTATCGTTAATGGAAGTATTTTAATACTTGATACCAAGTTATGGGGAATATTCTGTTTTTCGAAACTAAAGACAATGATAACTACTAAAGTTTTTTTGAAATTTTCTCAGTTGATCAAACGTAAGTCTTTTCCAGGTATTTTTCACTCTTTGTGTTCCCGTCTCTGCGGGATGCAGTAGGGCTTATAATGCTAAAAGTTTGGGCTTGATCCCTTCCCGGTGATGGGCGCTCAGCAACAAACAAGCATTTTCTTATTGACTGTAGTGCCTGTGAAGGTTTTGACATTGTCCCCGAAGAATTGTTTTGGCAATAAAGCACACTCATGTGTTATTGAAGCCATAATATTATAATCTAAACACATGAGCTGGAATTAAAACAATGACAGGAAAATAATTTGGCAGAAAATAAGAAATAAAAACAAGACAGAGATTTTCATGGGCGCCTCAGTGGCTCAGCAGTAAACTTGAGAGCTCATAGAACTAAAAATCAAATCTCCATTTCCACGGTCGACAGAGAACAGATAGACCATTGTATGGTTTTGTGCTTAACAATAACATAAATAAACAAAATTTGACGTACTGTAAATCCGAGGATTTAGAACTCGCGTTAAGTTGCTGCAAAAACACGCTCCATACTTTGGGGACGTAAGTACGCTATGTGAGAGACGGCCAAACTCCACTATTCAAACAAGAGTTGGCAGTGAGTGCTGTTGACTAGCTGCTTTCCATCTACTCTATCAATTGAAAACAAGGAAGAGTTATAGGCAGATAGAGAAAGGCTTTGCGTGAAATTCTGAAACAAAGTATTTACATTATTATGACTTCTAATAAGCACGACTACTGATATATGGAAAGATAAGCCACTTTATTTTTTGTAAAATGGGTTTTCAGTTAAGTTTATAATTCTAAAGGGCAATTAAAAAAACACCCGTTGGCGAAATGTAATTCAATCCTATATCTATATATATATAAAGCACAAAAAAAAATCTTTGTGTCTGTCTGTTTGTTCGTTATATAACTACTCCTAGGTCGCTGGTCTAAACAAACTTTGTGGGAGATGATAGTTTGGGACAATGGCCATGTTAATGGGAGGATAACAACCCTCCACCCACATTATTCCTGTTATTGGGCATTTGTTATATTTGAGGTAAGTTAACGTTGACTACATTCATAGATAGCGCCACTTATTTACACACACACACACACACAAAAACACTAAAGTTTCTATAACACAATATACATAAAGTGTAGGGAAGGCACACAAATGTCTTATTTATATCAGAGAATACGTTGGAACTCTCTATGGAGGAATGCAATGAAAAGAAAAGCTGAAGTTTCTACTCCAATAGCCACCATAAGGCTCATATGAAGAGTCGTTTCTTGAGTTATACCCACTTCCTACTTTGACCCGTGACCTTCAATTTTGGCCCTTAAGACACTTTTGCGGCCAATGACCGTCTATTAATTACTCACATGAAACACTGTCGAAAGACATTAAGAGCCATTAATTTGACCGCTATCTCTTCTTACAAAGTTACCCTGACCATCACACAGTATATACCACATGAGGTAATAATGAATACTTTAATAATATGTTTTGTATTATTTACCACAGCATCCACAACAACATATTTTAAAGTTCATAATACGGACAAAGGGCGGATACCTCAGCTTGTATATAATATTCCTCGACTATCATTAGGGCTAGTATTACAGAAACTAGTCGAATGAAATATCTAATACAGATTTTATTTTTCACTGGGCCAGAAAAACATCGTTTTTATATTTTACTCTTAATATGTCTAATACTTATGGATTTCCAGAAATATACGAGTTTAAACAATTTTAATCTTCTAAACAAATAAAGTCTAATTCTTGTGCTATCCAGATATTTAGGATGAAAGTTTTATATTTAAATAAAAAACATCAACAACAGAAGACTGAAAAACAATTCAAACTTTCTTACATTGATTTATAAGCGCAATTGATAACTGTCATGCTCGTTTCATTATTTTCATGCCTCAATATCCGGGATATGTATAGTTAAACTAGACAAAATACAAGGAAAAAAAAACACGTGGAAAGCACGTAATAACTAAAAGTTGGAGAAGACGAATACAAAATTTAAAACCACCAACAACAAAACGTTTGTTTTTTGTGAATTTCGCGAAAACGTAATCGAAGGCTAACTGCAATAGATGTACTTCCACAGGGTTCTCGAAAGTGTTCTGTTTCAACAGTAAATAAAACCAAAATTGACAGTAACAAATATTTTTATTTCCTGATTTTCAAGTTCATATGTCATGCCGTATTGTAGTCTAGAGAGTGCATAATTCTTCTTATGATTCATGACATGCGCACGTTCTACTAACGTCAGGACAGTAAAAATTGCAAAGTTAAGCGTCCCCTGTATGACGTCATTTTGGTGTCTACTGATTGACTGACTGAAAGACAACACACTACTGTATAGTTGTGCGAATGTTTAAAACAAGTGACCCCTCCAAACGGCCTTCGGTTGCAGTGATAGGCAAGAGGAAAGGCAGCTAGTCAACACCACCCACCGCCAACTCTTGGGCTACCCTTTACCAACAAATAGTAGATTTGACCATGACATTATAACGCCCCCATAACTCAAAAAGCGAGCATGTTCGGTGACGAGCTTCGAACCTGTGACCCGCAGATTGCGAGTCGAGTGGACTAGTCAACAACAACTCGGAAAATTTAGACTTCCTTCTATCAAAAGAACAAAATGTGTACACGTAGCATTACATAAGTATTTTCTCACGTTTAGATGATTCGCAAATGAAAACAGTAAAAGGTGTAATTAACTTTAGATTACACTAACTTTTTAGTTCAAAAACTATAAAAAATAATATTAAAAAGCATTAGAACGCGCACATATACATGCACACAATAGAACCATATTAATATTAACACCAGAATCTTATCAACCACTAGTTAAACAGCGCAGAATCCACTATATACATTACATATTCTTACAGAACTTACACGAGGATCACGCGTTTCGGTTTCGTTTGAATGTAATCACCCTTCTTTATTACTTCTTATCTGTTGGGCGTCAAATATTCATACGTATTTATTATTAATTAAATATTTAAGGCTATAAAATCTCTATCTAATTTCCAGATTATTCTGTATAGCAGCGGGCACTGAATAAAGCCAATAAATACATAAAAATATGGCACGTATTCTCGAACAGGGCGTGATTCAACCCACGTTACTCATTTTAAACATTGACACGAGTATATAGGTGATGTCGGCGATCGCTCAATAAACAGTACTGGGGGTTTAAATGTTAAATTCAACACACCTACTTTAAAAAAAACTTAATGTGGAATAGCACAGACTCTTCACCACTTTGAAGTGATCCAAAGAGGCACGTGTGCGTGTGGAGAGGTTTATCGAAACAACGCCTGATTGGTTTACGCAGTAATGAGCTAACACAGAGTTCTATACAGTTGATTGAAGCTGGTATGGAAACACTTTAATAACGCTACAAGGCAAAATCTGTTGTAAACTTCAAAACTAGCAAAAGCTGATTAACGTTATTTCAGGTGCAGTGAGAAACGTTTTCGATATAACAGTAAATAATGAATATGTATATACCCTGTACGTATTAAAAAGTTTTAGGTCAATAATTCCATATATGTCAGGAGAAAAACTTAAACTATAATGTGCATTCAAACTAAAACAAGTCTGTCTTTATACATAAAAAAATATTAAAAAACTAAAGTCTGTGTCTTAATAATATTTAGATAAACTGAACTAAGAGTGTCATGATCTAACTGTATTTAAAAACAAACAAACAGTAACTTAAAATGTGACAGTAATTATCTGAACTGGAATAGCGCTTGGGATGTAATTACCTGTAGTGAAACACTGCTTGTGTTATAACAGTGGTTATCTGTTGTGAAACACATGCTTCTGTTATAACTGGTTATCTGTAGTGAAACATTGCTTCTGTTATAACTGGTTATCTGTAGTAAAACACTGCTTCTGTTATAACAGTGGTTATCTGTAGTGAAACACTGCTTCTGTTATAACTGGTTATCTTTAGTGAAACACTGCTTCTGTTATTACTGGTTATCTTTAGTGAAACACTGCTTCTGTTATAACTGATTATCCGTAGTGAAACACTGCTTCTGTTATAACACTGATTATCTGAAGTTAAACACCAGTTCTGTTATAACACTAATTATCTGTATTGAAACACCGGTTCTGTTATAACTGGTTATCTGTAGTAAAACACTGCCTCTGTTATAACTGGTTATCTGTAGTGAAACACTGCTTCTGTTATAACTGATTATCTGTAGTGAAACACTGCTTCTGTTATAACTGATTATCTGTAGTGAAACACTGCTTCTGTTATAACTGATTATCTGTAGTGAAACACTGCTTCTGTTATAACTGGTTATCTGTAGCGAAACACTGCTTCTGTTATAACTGATTATCTGTAGTAAAACACTGCTTCTGTTATAACTGGTTATCTGTAGTGAAACACTGCTTCTGTTATAACTGGTTATCTTTAGTGAAACACTGCTTCTGTTATAACTGGTTATCTTTAGTGAAACACTGCTTCTGTTATAACTGATTATCTGTAGTGAAACACTGCTTCTGTTATAACACTGATTATCTGAAGTGAAACACTGCTTCTGTTATAACACTGATTATCTGAAGTTAAACACCAGTTCTGTTATAACACTAATTATCTGTATTGAAACACCGGTTCTGTTATAACACTAATTATCTGTATTGAAACACCGGTTCTGTTATAACACTAATTATCTGTATTGAAACACCAGTTCTGTTATAAGAGTGATTATCTGTAGTGAAACACTGCTTCTGTTATAATAGTAATTATATGCAGTGAAACTGTGATTATCTGTAGTAAAATAGTGCTTCTGTTATAACAGTGATTATCTGTAGTGAAATAGTGCTTCTGTTATAAGTGATTATCTGTAGTGAAATAGTGCTTCTGTTATAACAGTGATTATCTGTAGTGAAACACTATGTGTGTGTGTTGTAACAGTGAATATGTAAAGTGAAACAAATATTTGTAACAGTGATCATCTGAAGTTAAATAGTATTTATACTATAGTATCTTTTGAGATGAAACAATCTATTGCGTTTTAATAATACCCTAAAGTGAAATAACTGTGTGGTTATGATATTAATTATCTAAAGTAATTCCATTTTTTGTAGTATCTCAAATATTTAAATATGTCTTACCAAATGTTGCACAATTGTACCTTGGGCATTTGGTACTAGACTTTAAAATGTTTGTTGTTGATATAAAAACTGCCATTATAACAAAGGAGAATTGACTTGAAATTATTTCATTTTAAAATATATTGCAGAAGTTAAAGTTCTCCCAGTTTGTTCTGGAGAATAATTTACAGCACACATGATTGTGTTAATCACCCAAAGCCAGTTTGTTCTGGAGAATAATGTACTGAACACATGATTATGTTAATCACCCAAAGCCAGTTTGTTTTGGAGAATAATTTACAGCACACATGATTATGTTAATCACCCAAAGCCAGTTTGTTCTGGAGAATAATGTACTGAACACATGGTTATGTTACCTAAAGAAAACTTATTTCGATACCTGAAATACCATGAACTTAAATAACACGTAAAGGAAAACCAAATTTGTAATGAAATGTGTAAAACGTTTTTGAACAAATTCTCCAGACTGATACACTGTTTGACTTATGCTGCATTGTATGATTTTTAGACAAGTTTTCTTAACCAACAATTGAAGCAGCAACAAAAAAGGGAATGGATCAGTACAGAATTCCTTGACTGTTAGAATCATGTCTGTGGGGGGGATTTTTATTTGCATGGTAAAACATGCATAATCAAAAATATACACACGTTAAAAACTAAGTACAGTTTGTTTGCTGTTAAGCACAACACTACACAATGGACTATTTGTGCTGTGCCCAACACAAGTATCGAAACCCGATTTTTTAGCTGTATGATCCCTCAGTTTTACCACTGAGCCACTGGGGTGGGGGTATTAGTAACTTGGTTTGTTTTAAATTTTGCACAAAGCTACACGAGGGCTATCTGCACTACCTGCCTCTAATTTACCAGTGAAAAATTAAAGGTAAGGTAGCTGGTCATCACTACCCACCGCCAACTCTTGGGCTACTCTTTTAGCAACGAATAGTGGGATTGACAGTAAAATTATAACACTCCTACAGCAGAAGGGGTGAGCAGGTTTGGTGGGATGGAGATTCGAACCCGCGACCCTCAGATTGCGATTCGAGCGCCATAACTACCTGGTCATGCCAGGCCCGCTATAAGTAGAGGCGCATATAATAGTGATATGTTAAATAACATTTACAAACCTTGACCTGTGAAAACATATTGAAAATAAGAAGAAATAATTCTATATTCGAATTCAATTAAAAACTAATAAACGGTTAATAAAAATGAGCAGAAATGAAAACCAGTTCCCTAATTTAATTTTTCATGGAAGTTATATATAAAATTAAATAATTTTTCTATGTACAAGATTTTTCACTTTTTTCCATAATTTTTCTCAAGAGTATAAGTTATTTTTAAGTTTGTTCGGGCAAAGATTGCGTAGTTATCAACGTCAAATGAATGTTCTATTACATAATTAAAGTTAAGAACACCTTCATCACTCAGCAACTGTTGCTAAGCCTGGTAAAATATATTTGAAACTTCAAAACGTACAAATACGTTAGACAACAACAACAACAAATAGAGTACACATGCATATACTCTCAGTGGCTGCAATAAAAAAATCTGCATTTCACGGTGTTAATATCATTGTTTCAGTTTACAATCAATGCATTACAAATATTGACAAATCAGCTATGTTCTGCTTTTACGAAAATGAGTATTTTCCAACATTAATTTAATTCTGATTAAACTATCTAAGTTTTCATGTTTTGGCTAATTTTCGCAAGCTGGTAAAACTTCAAACTACTGAATAAATTTGATAATTACTTTCATATAGTATGAATTAGAAGTTCATCTTTTTTACGGAGGTGCATATATAAAAGCCTTAGAGAAATAAAAATATGCCATTAATTTACTTTTTTATCTTGAACGTCACAAGTAGGCGTAAAAAATTCAGCCCGTAATTAAAGTGTAGCGCAACTGTGGGAGACGAATTAATTTATATCGAATACACATGGATGGAGGTAAGGAAATCATTACTTCACTCAGAAAGTGCTGACATCTAGTGGTATAAACGGTAACATCGGCTTATTTTTCTACAAAGCAGTAAAATTTCTTGAGGCAACAAATTATCGGTAATTTCACGTTAGTCCACGGGCGTAGAGGTCACATATCCAGATGTCGTCAGTCTACTTTGATATTTTCCAGGCGGATGCAAAAAAATGACTGTGCAAACATACCATCAGATTCCCTAAATTTTTATAATAAATTTAGCGTGAGAAGCAGTCTGACGTTTAATTTCTTTTACAGCACTAGTTACGTTTCAGCGAACGTATGAGTGATGACATCCTAGTTGGGAATTAAGGGGAAGGGGGGGAAGCGCAACCGGAGACAGGGCCTAGAAAAATCTTATGAATAGTTAGAGAAAACTTTCAGTGGTGCTTTTCATCAACGACACATAGGCGACGTGATATACTCATCAACAAAATTGATCACCACGTCTCAGGGCTAGAAAATAAGCTCTTGGACCAATCATTTTTCAGTACGTCAGTTAAGGCTGAAGAATGTGAAATAACTTGAACACTACACAAACAGTTACACACATATATATTTCCAGAAGAAACAAATTTGAGATAGCCATGTTCCGGTTGAGCTAATTTCTAGTACCTTTCCTTCACTTTGAAAAACACGCATAAGATATATATATACATTTAAAAAAAATTGTCAAAGCTTTCGGCATTACAAGCATAAATCTTTTCGTTATATATATATATATTGTAGCGACGTTCTTGCCATATGTTCAATCTAATAATAAAGGCTTGTACCGGATGAAAAACAAATGACTAATATTTTGAAACGGATAGCTTCACTCACAAAATAGGCCTTACCAATTTGTCATTAGGTAATCAAATTTCAAGAGAGTACGTATGTATGTAAAAAAAAGACAACGTTTCTGCAGAGCGCAATAGATAAGAAGACAGTGTTGAATTACAACATTGCTGAAATAAACACGTATTCGGCAGATGTGGATACCATCAAATACTTAATAAGATTTAAATAACAGTATATAAAAATTAGCAATTAGAAAAACAATAATTAAAAGTGTCTTGTGAAATCACAACTATTTATCGCTAACATTCCAGTTCATTACTTAAAAACCTCAGAAATATTGAACTTAAAACAAAAATTAATTTAAGCACTTCAGTAATTAAAAATAAGCAGTCATGGGTACAAAGTAGCATATACAGTTTCTATTGAAGGTTATAAACTGAATGATTAAATATATACAAACCGATTCTAGATAAACTGTCAGTATTAACACATTTTACTACTTTCTCCCGATATCTTCATATCAACTGTTTATCCGTTGATCCACCTGTCCTTCTAAAAACATTTTGAATATACTGTTGTTGTTTGTTATTAAACACAAAGCTATACAATGGGGCTATCTGGGCTCTGCTTACCACGGGTATAGAAACCCGGTTTCTTGCAGTATAAGTCCGCAGATATACCACTGCGCCACTGGGGGGCGAATATACTGTTAGTAATAAACATTATGAAAAGCTGTGGTTTTAACGTTTATTAACTAGATGGCGCTTATGCATCGTTAACAGAATAATATAATTTTTAAAGAGTTATATAAACATTGGTGTAAATTCCTAAACATTTTAGGACAGAGTCCGACTCACTTCAACGTACAATACGAACTTAACCAAATACAAGAGCGTCTACTGAAAATAAATTTAAAGGGAGGGAATTACAAACTCACCATGTAAGACAGAAACAAGTGGGGTTTTTAAGGGCTACTTCTTTATTTCTGCATACTTATAACGTTTTACTTTGATTTCATTAATTTATTATCATTTTTTTAATATTTCCAAGTGCAAAAATCTACAAATTTACTCGTACAATTAAATTAATTCTACCTAGTTAGATCTTCAAAGTTTCGAAAAAGTGAATATTTTTATTTAGTGACAGTTCTTTTAAGGCTGATATATCACCAGGGTTTAGGATGTCCCTTAGTATTAAAATTATATAATGTAGAAATACAAAGGATTCTGACTTTCGTAATAATATAACATAGGATTGATCAAGATTTCATTTATCGTACATAGGAAGGTCTTTCAGGTTTCTCTATAGCAATAAGAAAGGTACAGAGAATTGACAAAATCCAGTAACTATTTCATTATGAAAACAAAACAAAAACTTGCTCATTCTACATTATATAATTCTTATAATAAAAGACATTCTAGCCCCTAAACCTCGAAGAAGTCTCAGCTTCAAAAATGTATTACAATTTGAGTGTTTCTTACGTTTAATTAAAATATCAGCTTTTTTTTTTCTGTAATCCAAATGTAAAAAATCTTATTGTGAATACATGTTACAAAAACATTCAAGTCACAAGAAAACATTTTCAAAGTGACCAAGTAAGAGTTTTACGTTAAACTGCTAAACTGTCATAGTTTATACTCAATTAGCGCACATCGTTTTTGGAATGTCTACGTACCATAATTTATACCCATAAAGGAACGAAAGTTAAATACAATAGCTGCTATTAATCAAATCTACCCAGGGACAAAAGTATGCTCTATAAATAAGGTTAGGAAAAACTGCTAACATTTTTTCAAAGCTGAGTCTGTAACTTGTATTCACTATTAAGACTATAGAGTCAATTTACCAATATATGGCGTACAACAGCAGTATGTACAATATCTACTAATAGCAAATACACGAGAAATTAAGATTTAGGAACCGTCATAAGTGTCTATTGTAGCAGTCTTTTGTCGGTTTCCTTGATGAACCGTCCTGTGAAAGGTCGGCAGGAAGTTTGATGGAACTTAAATAATTTATGTAAAAATAAGATGTGACAGAACAATCAAACAACATTATAATAATAATTTGTGATAAAAAATCTATACATAATAATCAACAAGATAAATAGATGGAAAAATGAATTATTGATCAACAGACACTTTCTTTATTCAGGCTTGGGCTTGTTCAAACACGCGTTAATAAAACCACACGGCAGTATCTAAAGACTTGGATATCATTCTTAAAGCTAATAAGCTAAAAAAAGAAGCCTGTCTCGAAAAGCAACTTTGAAGTAAATACGGTAGATTAACCATATCTTAGGTTAGCATAGTTATTCATAAAAGAAAATAACATTTCGGCATGAAACTGACAGCCAAAGATGAAGCGGCCTAATTGCCTAAAGCAGAAATATATGACGATAGAAGCGGTCAATTTCCTGTTTGTTCCTTCTCATCTACTAACTCGACCAGAAATATTGATGGGATGTCTTTAGTAAAGCATGGTTCATTATATAAGCTATCATTCGGGGAAAGATTCTCAGTCTTCGTAAACTTCCTCAAGTTGTCATCGGGTGAGACATTTTATCCCATAAAACTACCAGCAACTTATAAACATAGCATGCCATAAAAAAATTAAATTGCACGGGAGTGTTAAACTTGTAAGGCACGTGCTCTTCTTTCGTATTATAATAACAAAAAAATCATGATTTTACCTATAAAGCTTCGTTACTACACGAACCACCGTCCCTCTTTTTTTTTAATGCAAAACAGTGAGTTAGTATGACACACACATATATCGGGGATTAATTTTGGGCAAGAAAGTAACTAAATAAAATCCAGTCCAAGTACTTAATACTTCCAATTTTTCACTGTAAACATACCATATACGTTTCGTTGTTATTTAAATATTACCAACGTTAGTGTTGGTTTGGTGGAACCCTAATACAGAATTTAATTCTGACACATCTCTACTACTTAATCTTGCATGTTTAAAATACTTTTTTTTTTATAAATTATCCACCAGGAAAGGTTACATCAATGAGAAACCTTTGTGTTAAATACATTCTTAATATTCCAATCATTATAAAACCAACCATGTTCAATAAAAATGTACCCCCTGTTGCTAAAATTTTGATAAATATGCCATAATTAGAATCAACTAATGAAATTCAGGAATCATAACTTAAAACTGGAAATAAATCCTTCCTCTGTCCGGATGTATCACCCTGTTTTTATCTCCGGATTATGCTCATTAACGGTAAAACTTACTAATGCAGACTTTGTGAGTTTGATAAAGTTAAATAATAAATATTCTTCGGGTTAAAGGGATATATTTTATTTCTTTATCGATTCATAACTTTAAATCCTACTTAAAATTTCTTCTCCGCGGTTCAGAATATTAATATGTTAGCCTTTGATAAGATACTTAAAAAAGAACTCAAAACCAATTATTGTGTTATTTATACAACTCTCAAACAAATGTGAAAAACATATACTTAATGTTAGTAGCCCTATTAAGTTTTCCATTTTCATCTGCAACTTTCAGCATATCATACATAACACACTTTAGACAATGTAGTGTTAATGTGTTTTTAGCGGCATTAAATATTGCACATACGAGGGAGGCCCGGCATGGCCAGGTGGTTAGGGCGCTCGACTCGTAATCTGAGGGTCGCGGGTTGGAATCACCTTCACACCAAACATGTTCAACCTTTCAGCCGTGGGGGCGTTATAAAGTGACGGTCAATCCAACTATTCGTTGGTAAAAGAGTAGCCCTAGAGTTGGCGATGGGTGGTGATGACTAGCTGCCTTCCCTGTTGCCTTACACTGCTAAATTCACAACAGTCTAAAGGCGCAAACAAACATACGAGGAAAGTTCTAGAGAAACGTGTTTTTCTGTAATCTAACCAAATCGTACAAAATATGGTAGACTACTTAACAGAATTTGAATAAAAACATACGTTTTAACCAAGTCTGTTCAAAAAATATTCCGATTAGTTTTGTAATATTTGTGTCATTACGTTGATGATTGGAGCAATTTTGTGATATAAAAATGGTATAAACGACCCTACATTTTAGATTAGCAAATTAGTAATTTCACCCAAATTTTTGGTCAGTTCTTTACATTAAGAGCTGTAATATGATACAGTATGTGGACCCTAACAGTTATGAGCGATAGTTTGATGATTAGATAGTGCACGATAAAACTAAAAGTTGGGATCCTGTGTTTTGTACAAAATACGACTAGAGCAAGTGTTTCTCTCCCACCCGACCCCTATATTAAGCAGTGTGGGTTACTGTGGTCGTTATACCAACCAATCATTGCCTGTTATAATTTTAGACGCTTGTTATAATTCAAAACTCTTATGATTAATGCAAACTGTGCGGACGGAATCAAGTTTTGTTGTTATATTGTTAACAAATGCTTAATACGTTATAAACGGCATAAACTGGAGAAACGTACCTTCTATAACATATATACTAAAAAAAATATTACAGCCAACTTGTTTTAAATATCCTTGTCGAAAGGTGAAATACTGTTTGAAGTATTAAATACAAATCTATTTACGATCTTTTCTGTTTCATGCACCGCATTCAAATAGAAAGAAATATATATTCTTGAATGTAGTTTTTAATGCTGATTTCAGAAATATAAATTAAAATTTAGAAAAATGAAAAAAAATTATTTTGCTTACGAAACAAAGGAGGTACTTTTAGCATTACATATGCATTTAAAATAATTGCAAAACATCAAGAAAATACAAAGTATTTAGTGTCAATGTAACAAATTAAATGTGAAAATGCAGAAATATTCTTAAATATTTGCTTGAAGAGATCATTTTCATGCCTACGACGCCAAACGAACTCTCAGAGATACGTGTCAATAATGTTAAGATTGGTTCCGCAATGTCGCGTATTACGTCTCTTAACCACATTCCAAGTAATAATGGCTGGAGTGGGTTCCTCGTCATCGAATTTCACATTCCAAGTAATTTAAATTTGCTGCAGATTTCAGGAATATAAATTACAATTTGGAGAACTGATTTTAATGGGAAAATATATTCATTTTTTAAATAATTTTTAAACTAAATTTATTTGTTATTTAAATAAACGTAATTATTTACTAATTAGTCTAACTTGATCTAACCTCACATAAACTGACAAAATAAAAAATATTAGCAAAATAAAATATCATAAATATTTCTTTAATTTCTCCAAATTTTAATTTATATTTCTGAAATCAGCATTAAAAACTACATTCAAGAATATATATTCCTTTCTATTTGAATGCGGTGCATGAAACAGAAAAGATCATTTATTTATTTTCATGTTCTAACCTACAACCTTTATGTTTTAAATTACCTTTAGAATTAATACATCGAAACTTCCTTAACAAAATTTACAAATTTTACATCACATTGTCTTTCATTAATACTACTATATTTAATGTATATCAGGATTCATGTATGGGCCGGATTTTTTACAGTAGTTGGCGATACATTTCAACAATAAACAAACATTTTATTTTAAAATAATATATTAAAACAAGTCAAACTATATACAAATATTCGTTACACCGTTGTATCCAGAGCTTTAAGTAACTGTTTCTTTTTTTTTTCAAAGTCTACACAAGCTGGTTCAGTTACTTTTGAACACAACTTGACAAGACGAATTAATATTTTCTACTCTATTATTACAATACTGTATGTGATAATTTTACTTTAAAATCACCACTATAACTGTTGGTTACCACAGTTGCATTGAGAGCTTTAAACAATTGTATCTTTTTTCGTCAAAGTCCACACAGGCTGATTCAGTTACTTTTGAACACAACTTGACAAGACGAATTATTCCTCTCTACTCTGTTATTACAATACTGTATGTGATAATTTTACTTTAAAATCACCACTATAACTGTTGGTTACCACAGTTGCATTGAGAGCTTTAAGCAATTGTATCTTTTTTCGTCAAAGTCCACACAGGCTGATTCAGTTACTTTTGAACACAATTTGACAAAACGAATTATTCCCCTCAACTCTGTTATTACAATACTGTATGTGATAATTTTACTTTAAAATCACCACTATAACTGTTGGTTACCACAGTTGCATTGAGAGCTTTAAATAATTGTATCTTTTTTCGTCAAAGTCCACACAGGCTGATTCAGTTACTTTTGAACACAATTTGACAAGACGAATTATTCCTCTCTACTCTGTTATTACAATACAGATCTAGCTTTTGAACTAAATTTTCCACGCGTATTTATACACCAACAGAGGTCTAGAACGTTCCATAAACTAATATATATTATGATGTAATAATACTCAATTAAAACAAAAATAAAAAGTTAGAAAGTTCTAGTAACATGATATAATAATACAACAATCATCAATTCATAACTACTGAACTACACAACGTATGATTCGCTAACAGTTACATAAACAAACCTGCGATAAACTATCGCTACTAAAAATAATTACATTTAAAACTCGTGCTGTATAAACTATCTAAATCATAACACTCACATTACACTTAAATTGAAGCCGTAGTGGATATCTAACAATGTACTTACAGGAAAGTGATGACGATCGGATATTAATCGTTGTCAGGATTAGTAGCTGATACGATCACCCAAGTGTAATTATTAATTTTCAACGTACAGTTGCTAAATATAACGATAATTAAACAAATTAAACATTAAACAGTAATCATGGGGAGAAACTATGTCCGTATTACTGATTTTACTTTTTTTTTCGTTGTGTTTTCTTACTGTAGTTTCTCCTCATGATTACTGTTTAATGTTTAATTTGTT
>NW_013665811.1:803852-812123 GCF_000517525.1 Limulus polyphemus | reverse complement strand
ACCCATACCGATAATTATCCAGCAACTTTTATCACAGTTCACAGAACATTCAGCCTTGATAATGGATGCAGAATGCATTCGAAACGGGTCGGCCAACTCATCACTAACTACAACTTTTACCCGTTGTTCTAACAACGATAAGACGGCTTATCGACTTCTTGAGAAGAATTCTAAGAAGAAAGTAAACCTACAGACATCGGTCTTGTTTAACAAAATCTGCCAACTGTACTTTGAAAATGTAATTATTAAGTATTCATGAAACACCCGAACAGAACATTTTCCACGACACAATCCACAATGAAAACAAAAAACGGTAACAAACTCTCATTCACAGATTAGGTTTGACAGTTATCTAGACACATAACCCATATATTACATGAGTTTATACTAAACCTACAGACTATAAAATGCACCTCAACAGTGTTTAGATCGCCACCGTGTAGATTGCCCGGTTAGCACACACTATAAACTATTCCAGACCCAAAGGAGAACAAATACATTTCCAACAGCTCTTGTGAATGTAGGCCCCAATATGTTAGAGAACCAGAAATACAAACAAAGTTAGAATTCAGGAGTATAATAGCCATACAAGCAGTTACACTCACATGGGAGGGATGAGTTATCCCGGATACGGCATTTAGGTGGTCCAGGGCAACTTTAGCTACTTGGCCTACAGCAAAGCGTCACTTATATATAACAGCCGATCATCCCGGTCGTATCAGTGTGCACAGCATCCTCCTATATGCATCTGAGTTCAGATTTTCGCTGACAAGAGAATGTTTTGTTAAACGACTACACAGTTCCAGAGAAGAAAAAAAAAGGAGGAATATTTCCTACAAAACCTCCGTGACATTTGTGTAACACGTCTGAGGTGGGCCAGAAGAAATTTTGATGAAGTTTAACTAATGCTGAAATTATAAAATATGCAGTTTTAAAGCTGTCACGTGTGTAAAACCATGTTAATTGTTTTAAGTATGTGATGACATGCTTATTGCAGTACGAATTCATACGTCAATATACCACATTAGTATCGTAAGTACACAAACTTTTATTTTACCATGAGAGTTATAATGTAATATATATTGGTATGTATGATATAATGTCATAATGTACTGATATTGCATTTTTGGATAGAGTTTATAATATATATCCAGAAATACTTATATCAATAGCACGAAAACATGGACATGGAATATGTATATCAATAGCACGAAAACATGGACATGGAATACGTATATCAACAGCATGGACATGGAATACGTATATCAACAGCATGGACATGGAATACGTATATCAATAGTACGAAAACATGGACATGGAATACGTATATCAATAGCACGAAAATATGGACATGGAATACGTATATCAATAGCACGAAAACATGGACATGGAATACGTATATCAACAGCATGGACATGGAATACGTATATCAATAGCACGAAAATATGGACATGGAATACGTATATCAATAGCACGAAAATATGGACATGGAATACGTATATCAATAGCACGAAAATATGGACATGGAATACGTATATCAATAGCACAAAATATGGACATGGAATACGTATATCAATAGCACAAAAACATGGACATGGAATACGTATATCAATAGCATGGACATGGAATACGTATATCAATAGCATGGACATGGAATACGTATATCAATAGCATGGACATGGAATACGTATATCAATAGCACAAAAACATGGACTTCTTGGTTTTTTTAGGGATAAATTTACCTTAACTCCTTTTTTCTTTCGAGGGCACAGATTAGACGATGGTATAACTGCTACATTTATTATGGATAGCTTAGAAAAATATTTCGATTAAAAAAAAGCTGAACTGAAATTTTTGTGCGATGGGCAAACAAGACTTGTACCGGGCCCGAAGATTTCTGTGGGCGGTAGCTCACACAAAACTCTGTAATATCTATCTGAAATAAATCATTGTGACAGAAAAGATCAACATAGGATAAAAAGGAAAAATGTTAAAATGATGTGACATGAATCACACACGAGAAAAATAAAGATACAAGGAGTCTTCTACATCCACTTAATTGATAACACACTCGGTGAACCGAGCACAGTAGTCAGCAAAACCTGGATACCCTTCTTGGAAACATTCAAATACTTGGTGGAATCGGGTTCTAAGAGGCTAGCGAGTAGACAATGCACCAGACTCCCACTCAAGAAACGCACCGGGAATCTGTTCAGGCACTTATTTTAAGTACACGGAACGATGTTCCGGCAATTTTTAGAGCCATTTTGACAACATAAATAACAGTTTCTTTACAGATTCGATTTTGATCACACACACGTACAACATATCAAACAACATCGTTTTGCTCTGGGATAAGAAAGTCATGCAGCCCGAGCTATAAAACGAAATGAAACATTAGGTATTTTTTGTTGATTTATTTTGTCCGTGGAAAAGTTTCCGTAGAAGTGATTCAGTTTACGTTTGGGCTCGATAAATATAGGATGTGAAAGGAGCAAATAAATAAATAATCCTATTCTTTTAAATCAACTAATACACACCGTACAGTACGGTAAATACTTTTTTTCTACTGCTAACACTAAAGTGCATTGAGTTACCATTATTTACACCCTCGTAGTACTCACATACAGCACGGTATGGTCAGCTGATTAGTTTTGTGATGGTAATAATCAACGGTTGACGAAATATTAAAAATGTCTTCTAAACAGAAATGACAGTTTTCAATGTCACTAGGTGTTAAACATTTTTTTTTTTAGTTTCTATATCGTTAACTTGTTCTAATGTTGGCCATTTTCTTTTTACTTTTCAATAAACAAACAACAACAGAACACTCGTAGAGGTACGTTACTTTCCATTAATTTTTAACTGTTGTTGAAATGATATAGTCTGTTTCGGAATTTCTTTTCTTTTACGATTCAAGCACAACTCAGGATCGAATCCCGACCATTAAAACTCCAGAAATAGGCGTTCTCAGTGAGTTCCTGAAACGGAAAGCAAACCAGCAGTCAAAATATACGATAAAACGATAAAAGAGTATTAGCGACAATTTAACAATTACAGTTTGGCGATAGTGTTGTCTACTAACCATGACAACGAATGTCGTATTTATTTTAGCAAACACCAATTCATTGATCCTACAGGGAATAAAATGTGTATATTTAGTCAGGTTTTTGTTTTTTCTCTTCACGTGTTAAATTAGTTAAATTCACGTTTACGTTAGTTTCGTTTGTTATGAATTTCGCGCAAAGCTACTCGAAGGTTATCTGCGCTAGCAGTCCCTAATTTATCAGTGACAGATTAGATGAAAGGCAACTAGTCCTCACCACCCACCGCCAACTCTTTTACCAACAAATAGTGGGATTGAATGTCACATTATAACGCCCTCACGGCACAGTATATACTATGCAACTAGACATTATTTCTCATGTTCTACAAATCAACAAATAACCAGCTATAGCACTACTTTAAAAAATGCTGTGCTTTTCCACCTATCGCTAACAAATAACATTTTAAATGTCACACAAATAAATTCTTGGAATCTTTTGTTTATCTTCATCATTTCTGTGTACAATGTGGTGGTACTCCTTTGTCTGTTAAACAAATAAAGACCTGGGAGTTCATGTTTATGTTACATAATATCGGTATATAATATGGTGGTACTCCTTCGCCTGTTAAACAAATAGAGACCTGGAAGTTCTTGTTTATGTCACATAATGTCGGTATATAATATGGTGGTACTCCTTCGTCTGTTAAACAAGTTGAGACTTGGAAGCTTCTGTTTATCCCACACTGTATTCACGCGGAGCTCCTCCGTCCATAAACATGATACAAGTCTAGAAGATCCTGATTATTCTACGTTGCTTTGTGTGGTAAACAGGATATTTGCCAATCGTTAATATGGTGGAAGTCTGAAAGACCACATTTATCCTGCATCGTGCTCGAATACAGTACAAGTCCAGAACATTTTTCTCTCTCTCAATGTGTGCGTGTGTGTGTTACAATCACTACGTCTAGTAAACTTTATTTCAAATTTAATATTAACACACAGATATTTAGAGTTCTGCACACGTACGCACATAGGAAAATTACAAGTTCTAATTAGTAACTCAATGTTTCCTGTACAGCCACAATGAAGTGTACCAGTAATTACTGAAAGCAAAGCATTAAAGCTCCGCAAACCCATTTCCTATTTGCTCTGGAGCGTATCATATTAAAACAAAACAAAAGTATGTACATAGTATAGGATTACAGAGAACATCTAGGTATATAATCAGGGATTTGGTTAGGAAGAATCTTTGTACAGGAAAATTTTCCTCGAAGTACACTGAGTGGTCACAAGTAAATAGACACCTAATTTTTCGTCATTTAACTGATTTATGCTAACTAATTTGTGTTCACAGAGCACTATATAAATGAAAATTGTCCGCACATTAATTATCTTGTGCTACAACATGCCTAGAACTCAAAGTTATCTCGAATTGTCAGATTTTGTTAGAGGAATGATAGTTGGTCAAGCAGATGGTGGAATAAGTCAGCGGCAAATTTCGCAGAATTTGGGAATCCCGCTTTCGACAGTCAACAGAATCATCGTGCAGTTCAGGAAGCACGGCAAGGAAACAACTGAGCAGCGTCCGGGTCGTCCTGGTCCATCGGAGAGGACAAAAAGAGCTGTCAAGAGGAGCATCGAAATGGATCCCAGATTAACGATTGCAGAAGTGGCCAAAGTTGGTGGGATGAGCCCGAAATCTGTTCAACAGATTCTCCACAGATTGGGTTATCGTTGCAGAGCAGCTAGACGGAAGCCCTTATTAAGACCTGCCAACATAGTCAGACGAAAGAAGTGGGCAAGTGATATGATGACCAAGCCTCTGGACTTTTGGAGGACCGTATTGTTCTCAGACGAATAAAGATTCGCTCAGTTTTCGGAAAGTGGAAGGATATGGGTCTGGAGAATGCCTCACGAAGAGTTTTGGCTCAACAGATTGCAGCCAACTGTGAAGCACGGTGGTTTCAGCGTGATGGTTTGGGGAGCTTGTTTGCGAAATACGTCGAAATATTGGAGGAAGGACTCTTGCCACTTTATTCCTCGGGTTTCGTGGACAAGAACACAACGTTGTTCCGGGAAGATGGAGCACCGTGTCACACTGCTAGAAACACCCATGAAGAAAATAGTATCCAGAAGTTGCTCTGGCCGAGCCAATCTCCTGACATGAATCCCATCGAAAACCTCTGGGCTATATTCAACCGGCAAGTGAAGAAACAACTAAAAAAACCAACTTCGAAGAGCGATTTACTCCCAAGTTTTGAAGCAAGAGTGGGCAAAAATCCCACAATCTAAAATTGACGAAATGATTCTCACGATGTCCCAAAGGATCAACGAACTCCACGAAGCGAAAAGAAGATCTACTAGATATTAATTAAATTATGAATATATCAATTCATGTGAATATGACTGAAAATTTTCATTTTTTTTTCTGAAAAGGTGGTGTCTATTTACTTGTGACCACGCTGTGTACATAGAATATTTTCTATATTTAAACATAGACTAGAATTTATCGGTGTTTGTCTATATATAAGGATTAATATAGCCCCGAAAAAGTTAATTTTCCAGCACAAGGACTTCTACTTTGAAGATTAATAAACACCTCGTTGTATTGCATTTGTTACAATAATGCTGTGGTTTGAATGGCACTACAAAGAGTGGAGTACGTTATATTAAAACGATTTCGGAGCCTCACAACATCGTTACAGTCCATGTCGTTTAGTCATGCGTTATCCGGTTATATATTGCATCGTGAGAACAGCTCTGTGGCATAGTTTCCATTGAAAAAGGATTTATCGTAAGGCTATCAAGTTCAACACAAACCACCCTTCACTATTAGCTTTCCACAATCCATCTAGCGTACGAGTACGATGATTCCCAGCGCTCGTTTGAACACGCCCTCATAAAAATATTTTCCGATCGAGGATTTAGAATTTCCAAAACAGAGATATCTTTTTACTCAATGGCATCAGAAAGCAAAGAAATATGCCTCAACTTCGGGAAGCAAAACAATCAAAAAGAGTCCTGCAATAAGTCGTATCCCAATTTTAGTAAGCAAAGTGAGACGTCTCGTAACAGGTAAAATTGCACGAACATAAAGGTCCATGACAAAAGTCATTCACGTATCCCAAGTTACAGAAGCAATATATAGAAGACGGATCATCTAGTAACAGGCAACATGGTATGGGTTCACCATAGGTTCAATTGTCTCATACGCCAAGTAACTGAAGAATGAAATGAGTATTTATGATATTCTATACGAAGATATGTCGGCCAAGTCTCCAGACACAGCTCTTATTGATTTCTATGTGATTGGACAATTGAAACAGACACTAGAAAGCTATGGTACTCGTACACTATATGGATTGCGGAAAGCCTTGGGTAAAAATAGTGTGTTCCGAACATGACAGCCTTTAGTAATGGAAACGTTAACCATAGTAATCTTGTAAAAAAAAACTCAGTGAATATCATGTATGAAATTTTGAAATTGAGGATGAAACAAATTTCATTATGATGATCATTTTTGTAATCTCGGGCTATGACATGTATACATAGTTCGAATAAATAATTCAATATTAATTATATTATTAACCATCTTATATTTGAATAAAAGCTGATATTATCGTCTATCAGATAATATAACTGTTTGTTTATGGCAAAGTTATTAAAGCTATATGCCGCCAGTGCTAATTTTTAAACTGCCAACTTTAGGGAATGTAACCGACCGGCATGCACCCACCGCCAATTCTTGGGCTACTCTTTACCAAACGATTAGTGGGATTGACTTTCCTTTTTTAATGCCTTCACAGCTGAAAGGTAACATCTTCGGCACTTTATCAGATGCTATAAACAAAAATTATCACCTAAAGACTTAATCGAATATACAAATTTATATCGCGAACTTAAAGTCAGTCAATTTATAATGAAAATATGATCATCCATTACAATCACTGTAATACAACCAATCGGATATATTATCATTTTGTACTCATCTATCGCCCCTTTGGTGCCACTCTACGAAACTATCACCCTCTGCTGGCATTTAGTAAAACTAAAGCCTCTAACGTCATAAATCACGTAATCTCCCGTCCTCTGGGGGTTCCACAAGGGTGTCTTTTTTTGGGTATTATACGAGCAAGTTAGTTACTTCTGTAGCTCCGAAGCGTGAACAATTCCATCTGGGTTAGATGCTAACTAGTTTTTGACACGTTTGTTTGTGTCTTCGGGTGTCAGCTATTCTATATTAGCTTTGACATTAAATGATGATTTCTATTACTGGGCTTCGTATATGTTTCTCGTGTCTTTCTGCCAATCAGATACGTCGCTCAGAGTTTTGACCTCGCGTGCAAATAGCTGCGATGAACAACCGTTACCTTGACATTAATCAAGCTAATTAATAATCACTTGAGTAGAGAAATATACTGGAAAACTTCAACAAAAACATTCTACCTCGGTTCGGCTGAGTTACGAATTGGTTTCACTTACCAAACAAACAGGTACATTATGATACACACAACTGTTTTTTCTCTCTCTATCATTTCAAAAATATTCCTAAGAACTTTTTCACATTGTGCTTTACACAGAACTAAAATATATAAAATACTACCTTTATTCTCAATCATCTCTTCACAAATGTTAAAAAATTCTTGTCTACTTACGAATGTCATAAAAATAATGCACCATAAATAAACGAAATAATGGATCCCAGTTTGTATGAAACACACTATACGTTCAACGCATATTACGCAATCACTATGGATAATGCTGGAATATCTTTAAGTAGACGATTTGGCACTTCCCACATGAGATGGGTAAATTTCTTGATTATAAAGCTTTAAACATTACTTAAATAAAAAGCAGGGACACAATAGCACACTTTTTGAGCAAAATGTAGACTCATGCCTTTTGTGATTGTTAGATCAACTACGTTTTGAATTCATTTGGCTTAGTGCCTTTAGTCCCCTCTGAATCTTATATCAAATTATATAGCACAAAATAGGTGTGCAGATTACGATCTCATGCGTCTTGAAATCAAAACTTTAAACCCAAAAAATCAACAATTCTGAATAATTCATTAACATTTGACCTTATAATTTTCCCTATAATAATTGTAATTCAGGTAACGTAACACTAAGCGTCCTCACCATCCAGCAGTCCACCAGTGATTACATGCATCTGACACTGAGCGCCCTCACTATCCAGCGGTCCACCAGTGATTACATGTATCT
>NW_013665811.1:801716-802852 GCF_000517525.1 Limulus polyphemus | reverse complement strand
GCCCTCACTATCCAGCGGTCCACCAGTGATTATATGCATCTGACACTGAGCGCCCTCACCATCCAGCAGTCCACCAGTGATTACATGCATCTGGCACTAAGCGTTCTCACTATCCAGCGGTCCACCAGTGATTACATGCATCTGACACTGAGCGCCCTCACTATCCAGCGGTCCACCAGTGATTAATGCATCTGGCACTAAGCGTTCTCACTATCCAGCAGTCCACCAGTGATTACATGCATCTGACACTGAGCGCCCTCACTATCCAGCGGTCCACCAGTGATTACATGCATCTGGCACTAGCGTCCTCACTATCCAGCGGTCCACCAGTGATTACATGCATCTGGCACTGAGCGTCCTCACCATCCAGCAGTCCACCAGTAATTACATGCAACTGGCACTAAGCGTCCTCACCATCCAGCAATCCACCAGTGATTACTACCTAATTTTATTTCAGCTATATCAAAATAATATCATTACACGAACTCCAGTACATACTATACACTCACATAAAAGGTTCAAACGATATTAAATCTTGCATAAAAAAACAAAACAAAAAACGTTGACATTTCACCTGCTAATCATAGAGTGCTTTCAGTCTCTTAAAGGTACACACCAGGTAACAATAACTGTATAACTTTCTTGATGTGAATATCCGTGACCATGTTAATGTTTAATTTGTACAGAACACAATTACAGACACACACACGTGCTACAATGTTAGATGATGCTGATTCTCTATGAATTCCACTATTTTTACCGTAAGCTGAGAACACGAACCTGTTTTTTTTTTTACATTTCACAGAAAACATTTTTCATTAAAAACGTTTAACAAAGATATATTACGCAACATTCCACATAGGCAAGCAACGACAAAAAGTTGAGCTCGAAACCCGACTCAAACACATTTTGCAAATAATCTGAAAAAAGCATTGAAAGTTCACAGACTTTGATATCGAACGTAAATATGCACCATTTTCTTTTGTAAAGTAATTTTTATCTTTTCTTTTCTTCCAGTTTGAAATACAATTGCTGTTTTTGTGTAAAAAATAATTTTCTAACATTTATAAGTTAGTTAGTTTGTTTGTTTGTTTGTAATTAAGCACAAGGCTACACAATGGGCTATCTGTGCTCTG
>NW_013665811.1:792423-801091 GCF_000517525.1 Limulus polyphemus | reverse complement strand
CAAAGCACTAGACAAGAGAGTATGTGTACTACTTAAAAAGTAATATATTAGTGAATGTTCATCTAACAGGAGCATTTTTAGTAAAGACCATTTCTGTTCATCACTATCAAGAAAACCAACTGACACAGAATATGTCTTTTACTAAGGAAAACTGTGGCCACCAACCACTGGTAACTGATCAAGGGACAACATGGCTGAACAGGCTTTATTAGTGCAACAGCAGGATGTGGCCAGCTGTTCATCACTATCAAGAAAACCAACTGACACAGAATATGTCTTTTACTAAGGAAAACTGTGGCCACCAACCACTGGTAACTGATCAAGGGACAACATGGCTGAACAGGCTTTATTAGTGCAACAACAGGATGTGGCCAGCTGTTCATCACTATCAAGAAAACCAACTGACACAGAATATGTCTTTTACTAAGGAAAACTGTGGCCGCCAACCATTGGTAACTGATCAAGGGACAACATGGCTGAACAGGCTTTATTAGTGTAACAGCAGGATGTGACCAGATTGAGTGATTCAATGAAAATATTCAGTTTTCAACTGCTTTAACTGTGCCACACCATGGATATCATAACAAATGTCATATAACAATCAAGAACACTAATCATCTCAGATGCAAACAGAAAAACATATTTATGATGGTGCTTAGACAAAAATTGTTGACACTGACCCTGTGGTACGTCAAACATATTAGGTGTTTCTTTTCTGTTCTAACACAGAAGGGTGAACATTTCATTTTCACCTAATGTTTCACGTACCTTTTACAGTAGTTATGGTGTAGTATGTGGATAACTTGCTGGTTGTAGTTACTGTCACAGATCACTTACCTTCTCTCAATGAAGAGCATAATTTGGTGGCTGCTATAAAAATATCAAGCATGCAGCAGATTTAGAAAAACTGGAGGATTATGACTGCCCTATTTTTATTTATGGTATAACAAGAAAGGGTGTGGGTAGCACATACACTCTAGGAAGGATATTGCTATTGCTTCTCTGTATAAATTCATCATATTCTTTCAGGCTAAAATAGGCTTTCCTTCAGATCTGAATAAAGATCCAAATATCAGATAGTTGGTAGTACTGTCTTGTTTCTGTCATCTTTATTGTGTAGAAAATAAATAAAAGCTGCTTTGAATTTATCTTAACATTGTCTTTATTCAATTCAGTCAGGGTCAGAAATTAAGAGTAATTCTGCATAATATCTTTTGCCATTCCTCCTTTTATTTGTGGTTTATTCTTACCTGTAAGGTAAGTCAGTATTTGAGAATACTAAAGTCTTTCTTGTATTATTCAAACAGTGGAAGGTTCTGAAAGTGCTGTAAAAGTGTATGAAACATTCTCCTGACATCTGAGGAGTTAAAGAATTGAGGAAAAACAAGTATCAATTATATTTGACGAGTTCTTTGGTTCCTTTAGAAGGGCAAGTAAGATATAAAGGTATATCTAACGTTGTTACTGATCAACCTTAGGCAGAATGTTAAACTTCAAACTGATTAAAAAAAAAAGTCTCTTTCAAGTCAATTTTGAAATAATCCACAGTGCTGTCCAACATTCTTTTAAATAGTATGACAATAACTTCATCTTCCTAAACCAGTACAATCACTGAATTTTAACCAAACTAAGGAATTTCCAAAAGAGCTTGAATATCAAATTTGCCAAACTTTTGAAGCAATTTCTTTCTATACTCTTACATGAATGACCTATATTACCAAACAAGACATGCTCAAGCATCTTATAATGTTATACAAGCATAGTTCAAGCTTTTACTGCAGTGAAAGGAGGTTCACCCTGATATTAGGTGGAGGTGACTAATCAGTGTATGGATAAGTACACTTCAGTCTACAACATGCTTTTCTATTGTGAAATCAAATTTAAAGCCTAAAACTTGGTTTGAATGGAAAACATACCAATAATACTAGTTTAAAGTCTAAATATCTTCTTAAGCACTGTATACAATGCATTACTGTATCCAAATGCAATAGGCCAATCAACCATAATACTGAATTTGTATGTTCTGTATGTTTAGAATCAATGTGTATAGAGCACTAAAGGAAAACAAAAAAATGTTAAATTGTGATAATTTAGTTATCCTTAAGACAATACTCCACATTTGGAAAAGCCTCCTCTCTAGAAATCTTGCTTTGCTTGATTAAACTCTTACTCTTAAGACATCTTACTTCAGAGAAACATGTATGACATTTCATAAAGAAATTAGAAATGTACAGAAAAATAAAAGTTAAGTTTATTTCGGTACTAATGTTCCTTTATTACATCACATAAACAGATATAAGAAGTAATGTTTAAATCTCTTATAGTGGTTCATATATGGAGATTTGCCACATAACTAACATGACATCTTTACAAATAGAGGCAAAAAGTCAAATATTTTATCAATTTCCATGTAGCCTCTATTGGACCATGAAATTTTGCCTCAATAGTTGCTTGGAGATGCATTCAGCCAAATATTTTACTTCTACATGTTTGTCATGTGGCATTTATATCCTCGGAGCCATAAGCACAATCGTAATACCACTGCTCAGAACAGTGTGATTACCTTCACTTCTGGAGGCATTATGCTGGTATTACACTGTCTGATTGGTTAGATGTCAGTCAATTACAGTGGAAACTATCAATAATACTTTTTCACATAATAGAGGAGGAGCAATCCCATAATAACTGCATTTTATACCCTTTTTAATTAATTATTTCTGTAATTACTAACAGTGCTATATATATATATCTTGTAAGCAGATTTTTTAGGTCCTATTAACTCCCCATACTCTCTCCCACCCTCCAAAAATAATTTCATTCAATGAGTGAAAGACCACTTTAAACAAATCACCAATGGCTTTATACTTTATTATACTATAAAGATATTATGACCCCTGGATTGACCCACTACCTGTTTTATTCTTTACAATAACTTGGCTGTGTAATAGTGTTATTATGAATCACTACTTGTTTAATGTTTTTTTTACACAGTTTGACTACATGAGTATTTTATAGTTATGGTCTACAGAGTTAGCTCAATTGTTGATCAGAAGTTATGGATAATGATATTAAAAACTACAATCTGCTTTATGTTTAACCACAGCATGGTTATAACCACTTGATTTTTACTTTACATAGAAAGAAGAATGATTATGTTATGAAGAGCATATTAAACCATGAACTCTTTCTTTGATTTTCAGAATTTATTGTAATTAGTGATGTATACAATAATAGAATATTCCAAAAATTGACAATTTTCTGGGATCCATCAAATGTTTGGTTAATATTTTGACAATTAATTATTGGTCAATCATAACAAACAAACTAGAAAAGGTAACCTTTATGGTTCATTCAATTCTAAAGATTTTCCAGCAAAAGATACAAACTACATACTGAGGAACAAGGAATGCAGTAATCTGCAAATTAAAGAAGACTCGTGACTTCGGCTTTTATAAACATAGTGTATAATAAAACATGCCATACTAAAAATACTAATTATTTTGTTTCGTAAAATATACATTGTATACTAACATATATCTATCTGTAAGTTCAGTTTTAATTCTCTACTGTAAAATTTCTGTACTATACATTATAAATAGGGGCATATTTTAATTCTTTCTTTTTTCCTAATAATAAAAAAATTGATTTTTATATCATGGTTACTTAATATAATCTAATTATAAGTTTAATAACAAAACAACCAATATTTTTGCTCATGCAAATCAAAGAAATAATAAATCACAATTATCTATACATACTCTATGTTTTCTAGCATTTCTTTTCAACTCTCTTTTTCACATTCAATCACAAGTAAATTTATAATAGTTTACAAACAATTATACCTTCAACAGTACAGTGGCAACATGAAGATTTACCTAATTGTAGTAGACCTTTGACCAATAATCAACTAGCTTTCTTTAACCTAAATAACTTTTTGAGCTAAACATAATCCAATAATTCTAAAGCCTAAAGTGTATTTGTAAATGTCTGATGTGAGTTTAAGTTTTATAAAAAAATTATCTTTGTGATGTTTGACTTCACCTCAGGTGTTTGCATCTTTACAAGTTCAATCACAAGTGAACCTGCACGACCATTCCTCTACTACAATATTTATACAACACTCACATAGTGCAAAAACAAGAAGTTTGATTCAATTACAACACGTGCTTGTACCAGATAGATTTCTCCTTAGGTACAACTGCTGACTCAAACTATTCCAAACCATTCAAGCACACTAAAGTAACTCCCAGAGTAAGACTTCAACCCTAGATTTCAATTTACTATACATAATAAGCTTTTATCTCTAACATAAGAAATGGGTATTCAAAACTCAGCAAAAATTTAAAGGTATCAACTCACCCTACATTTATGTTGAAGGGTTTCCATGTGTTTCTCATTGCAATCTCTTTTATGATGCTTCTTTATCTTAGAACTTGATGAATCCTCTGTTTTACTTGAAGATGTGGAAAGCTCTTTAGTAGGGACAAGTTTCTGTAACCATCCTCTTTTAAGCAACCGAAACTCCATGACGCCACACCTCATTATGTCACAGAAGTCAGACAAACACACTGCATCTTCTGTCTAAAATAAAATAATAAAAATGGCTAATTTAATATTAGAGCCATTGAAAAATCTTGATATAGATGTAATTAAAGTTGAGCCACCATTTGTTATTCATCTCATTTTCACTGAATAGTATGCCAATGTGTATTACATAGCAAATATATTAAATATACATAAAAAAAAAGAAATCACTGAAATTTGTATTTGAATAGTATTGCTAAGCAATAATCATGTTTTCAAAATGCTTGAATGAGACTAAATAATTTTATATCTTCTCACACTGTCTTATCAGACACACCCACTATTGTGCTTAATAATAATTTATATTTTAATTTTGACCATGTTACAAGGTGTAGGTTTCATTGATATGTTTTAGTTTCACAAATTTTGTCTGAAGTAATATACTTAATGAAGAGACATAGATCCTTCTCAGATATAGATCCATATTTAATAGATCCTTCTGTAAGTTATCCAAATATATTCTAAATATTAATATTAATGATTGGGATGAAGGTAAAATAATCAAAGGTTTCATTATGATAATCTTCAGTGGATGTTAATTTTGTAATTCTTGTTAAAAAGATTAGGCAATTCTTGATGATCATACAAAAAACAGATAGTTAATTAGGGAAATATTTAAATACAGAAAATATCTATTCTCTTCAAAGAAATTGTTTGGAGCCTAAGTGAGCCTTGAAAATGTTTTTCTTTATATAAACAGATAAATTATTCACAACATAAAGTAAGATTAAAGAAAAATGAAGTTTTTTTTTTGTCAGAATAAAATATTAAATTCTAACTATAAGCTATACAAATTAGTGTTAAATAAATATTTTCCTCTGACTTTGCAGTTTAGAAAGGAGAGATAGAAGTCTACCTGAACATATGCCTTGTCAGGGACTGTAACATGAGTGTCATCCCAGTGGGAGGCCAATCTTTCCTCACAGTGGAACTTCTGACCACAGGCTGGACATGTCCATTCATTGTGTTCTGAATCAGTGATCTCATCAGGCCACCAAAATACATCTCGTTGTTTGTGGAATGGACAGTCTAATGGTAGTGATACTCTGTACTTACTGAGAACAGGAAGTACTTTCTAAAATACATAGAATAATGAAGTACAAGTGATGAATGTTTTATAGATATTATATAAACAATTTCTAAAGCACCATTTAGTTTTGATAAAGTACTTTATTGTTTGAGCACCAAAAAATGCAACAGACAGTGATGATTTAATATATTGCTGAATAAGTAAACTTAACTTATTGAAGATAATAACATCAAAAATACAAGTGAGACAAGACCAACCTTCCAAAATTATCATTTATATTTCATTCTTTTAGTTATATAAATTGAAGTACATAAAGCTTAATTAAAAGCATTTTTCACCACTGCTCTAGTACTTATTAATATAATGCATCAATTATTTTGTTAAACAAAATCAGCTACTTGTATATTAAAGTTCAAAGTTCATTCTGTAAAACTTGTATTAAGTTACATGAAATTCACTCACACCTCATCAAAATTAGCACATTTCATGAATTTAAGACCACATTCTGTAAAAACTATATTCAATTCTAAAACATGTTAACCCTTCTAACATATTAAGTTTAATGCATATCAACCATATTCTGTGGAAGTTATATCAAGTTTAATTAAAGTTACCTCCTATTGTGTATAAATCATACTCACAACCTAACTGAAACAGCATGAATTGCATGCTAATTTACTATTAACTTTTTTTTAACTCAAAAACATTGAAAAAATTTGTATACAATTATATCAAGTTTTCCCAAAAATGCTTAAAAGTTTCTTGTCTGAGCTTTAGATAATTTTATTATTTACTAATCACTTTAATATCAGATAGAAAAAAAGCAATGAAAACTGTACAAAGATTTGTTATTTTAATAAGAAAATATTCTTGACTTTATACACTCAAATGCTGAATATATTTTAAAAGAATATGAAAACAGTCTGTCATCTTTTCTGAGCATGCAGCATCTTCCTATCTAACACTACCATGTACAACTAAGCAACATAAAATAGCATCTGTAACACAGCAATTAAAATCATCCATTTATCACTGTATAAACATCTTACCTTTTGTATTATATTGCGTACAATTCGTGATTTTTCTCTTGAACATGAAATTGTGGTAGTTGAAGGTCCATTCCATCCGACATGTGATAATAGTAGTAAGATTACTACCTGTAAATTAATACCCAAATATCAGTTACTGCAAACTATTATAGTAAAATAATATGTAAATATAGTACCAGTAAACCACCACAAAATACTGCTAACTTTAAGTTTTAACATAAAAATAATGGTTCTTGTAATACAGTAAAACTAGTAGGTGCTACTATAGCGTGCAGTCTACACAGATACTATCATCATCATCACCATTTTAATGATTCACTAAAACATAATTTCTTGGTAAATAATTTATATCTATCCGCATTTTTGTTCAGCAAATAATAATAATAATAACTGTGTGTTCCAAAAGTGTACCTTAAATTTAGGTTATAATTGTGCTAGTTTTGATTGTTGGAATTTATTTCATTTACATTATATTTGCCACAAAAACATTATGTAATGGTATTTGTATTTTATTTATTTAAATAGCATTATTTATAATAAATGGCACCAATTGCAAATAAATGAAAGTTAAAACGGTGATGATAATAGTATCTGTGTAGACTGCACACTATAGTGTAAATATGTTTGTAGAATGCACGTTATAGTAGCACTAACTAGTATCTATAAATATGTTATAAAAGCATTAATATGTATACAATTTATGTAATCAGAATTACATGAAACTGCAAGTGTTACAGGGGGTACAGAGTATTAAGTAATAGGTTTGGCTTTTAAAAATATTACATTAAGCTATAAATGTGAAAATGGTACTGAGACATAACAAATATCATCAATTTTTCAAGGCCAACATCAAAATATTTTAATATAAGATTTTGAATAAAAAAAATATCTGAAGACAGTGCATGTCCTTTAAACCACTTGTAGATTTGTAGCTTATATAAGTTATCAAAAAATAACTTTAATCCACATTTGCTATAATTTTATTGATACAGCTTATTATAATAGTACCGGAGTAACTGGAATTCCAAAATTAATCATAGAATATTTAATTAAGTGTAAGTGAAATAAGTCAGTTGATGAAAGAATGCTAAGTGTAAATGGATGAATTGTTAATATTAAACTATATATATAAAAATTAATGTAGAATGTACAGAGTCTGTTGCTTGCATTTTTTAACTGCCAATATGAACAATAAGTATCAATTTTTTAAAACTGAATTTTAGTATGTTCATTAACTATTTCTAACAGAAGTTTCAAATTTACCCCTTCTTTCATATTTTATATTGATTTGACCCAACACTGGTTTCCATAAAGTTATGATGCAAATAGATATAACATAATGTTTTGGGACAACATGGGACCTATTGGTCCATCTAGACTGTTCCATCCTCTAAATTAAATTAATTAAAAAAATAAATAAACCCAGCCCTTATCATTCATATACTTATCAAGCCTTTTCTTAATCTCACTCATATTTACTGCTTCTACAACATCTGAAGGCAAATCATTCCAAAAGCCAACCACCCTCTACGAAAAATGAAACTATCTTAGCTGAAGATGACTCCTAACTTGCCCAAATTTATATTTGTGTCCCATAGTTCTACTATTCTCATTATTAAATATAAAAAAGATGATGCATCAACACTAACAATTCCCTTTACAATCTTAAACACCTTAATCAGATTTCCCCTAATTCTTCTTTTTTAAAGAGAAAACAATTTGAGAGATTTCAGCCTCTCCTCATATGACAACCGCTCCATCCCAGGCACCATTCTAGTAACCCTTCTCTGAACCCTTTCGAACAATTCAATGTCTTTCCTAAGGTAAGGAGCTCAAGACTGAACACAATATTCCAAATGTGGCCTAACAAGTGACCTGTACAATGAAATTATAACCTCTTTAGACTAACATTCAATATTTTTTGTAGACACAACCTAAAATCCTATTTGCCCTACCATTAGAAACAGCACACTGATTGGATGGCCTTAGAGACTGATCGACTATT
>NW_013665811.1:790628-792146 GCF_000517525.1 Limulus polyphemus | reverse complement strand
CATGCATTTATAATTATTAAAACCCATCTGCCATTTATTTGCCCAACTCACTACATGATCTAAATCCTTTTGTAAATCAGTAGTATCCTCTTCACAGCTAGCAACACCCAAGACCTTAATATCATCTGCAAATTTAAGTAATTTATTGACTATTCCTCAGGAGCATTTTTAAGACTGCACTTTTCTTAAGGGGGGGGGGAGGCTATTAGAATCGATCAACTATAAAATTTTGACTTTATTTTCATATTAAGATAAATAGTTTACTACAGGATAAATATAAGTATATATATAAAAAAAAAAACAATTTTGAGGAAAGACATTACAGTCTGTTATTTGTTATATCACTAGGGGGCCCGCAGTAAGAGTGGCCTGTCGGTACATTGCACTGACGAAAAGCCCCTGCTTTTCCTTTATGTACATCATTGATGTAAATCAAAAAGAGCAAAGGTCCTAAGACTGAGCCCTAAGGCGACAATAATTCAGTTTGACTGAACTCAATTTGTAACAACCCTCTGCTTTCTTCCATCCAGCCACTCTTCCATCCATGTTGCTAAATCATTCCCAAACCTATAGAGAATTTTTTTTTACAAGCCTTTTATGTGGCATCTTGTCAAATGCTTTCTGAAAATCCAGATACACCAAATCTACACCCTTACCTTCATCTACTTAAGTAGTAACCTTTACAAAGAATGTCAAAAGATTTATAAGGCAAGATTTTCCCTTAGTGAAACCATGTTGACTATCCAATAAAATTGTAAATTCAATATATCAATGAGTATATTATAACAAGAGTTTACATTAACTTATAATACTTAACAAAAAGGAGTAAAAGTCATCTAAAAAAAAGGTATTTTATCAACTCAAGAATATTTCAATTTGATTGAAATTGCATAACATAACAGACGTACCTAAATTCTGAACACAAGAATTAAAACTTCAAAGACACCTGTCTTTCTATTTATCAAGAAAAGGAAATAAACTCTTAATATTAAGTTTGAATCAGTTTTCATCAATATAATCTACTTTTAAATGCATCATAAAAATATCTTTAACAACAATTTTTGAGATTTATAATAAATAATATTATATGCTTAGATATGCAAGCATTGATAAGTAAAGAATTGCATCAATTAATGACAAAGGATAAGCATCTATAAGGACCTAAAATAAGCCATATTACCAAAAGCGTGCACAAATATAGTGACAGGTACGATCACATATGACTTTTGTCTTTAGATCTAGGTTCATGATTATAATTTATGCTAAATAAAGTTATACTTCCTATTAAGACACTTATATAAGTAAATACCTCAAAATGAACTATCACAAATAAAAAAAAACAATAGATAACTAGTTACTTCACAAAAGAATAAGAAAAGAAAGCACTGGGACACTGTATATAGCCTCAATATGGAGTGGTTTAAAGGAAGTGACAGTGACAAATTGATATTTTGCAAAATGAACAGAGAAAATGTAATCAAAAATTAACTGATTGGATTTTCTATGCACAAGAGAAAT
>NW_013665811.1:789382-790426 GCF_000517525.1 Limulus polyphemus | reverse complement strand
TGTTGTGTCAACCCTGCCACAAAACATGTCGATGTACTCTTTAACATCTTCCATATTTGCAAACATTTTCCCATTAAGATGGTGTTGCAGCAAACAAAAAAAGATGGTAATCTGATGGTGCCATATCTGGAGATTGTGGTGGGTGGGGGAGAACTTCCCAACCCAACTCCATAATCTTGTGTTGTGTCAACCCTGCCACAAAACATGTCGATGTACTCTTTAACATCTTTCACATTTGCATACATTTTCCCATTAAGATGGTGTTGCAGCAAACAAAAAAAGATGGTAATCTGATGGTGCCATATCTGGAGATTGTGGTGGGTGGGGGAGAACTTCCCAACCCAACTCCATAATCTTGTGTTGTGTCAAACCTGCCACAAAACATGTCGATGTACTCTTTAACATCTTTCACATTTGCATACATTTTCCCATTAAGATGGTGTTGCAGCAAACAAAAAAAGATGGTAATCTGATGGCCATATCTGGAGATAATCCATAATCTTGTGTTGTGTCAAACCTGCCACATGTGGATGCTCATTGTCGTGAAGAGAAGAACACCTCTCCTATTGATGAGTGAAGGGTGTTTCTGATGAAGGGCTTCATTTAAATGTTCCAGTTGCTGACCACAGATCTCTGCATTGACAGTTCACTGTGGATGCAGAAGTTTGAAATGAATTACTCCTTGGAAGTCCCACCAAATGCAAAGCATCACTTTCTGCGGATGGAGTCCAGGTTTTGGGGTCGGAAGTGGTTTTTGTCTGGGACTGAGCCATTGTTTTTGGCTTTTAATATTTGCATAGAGAACCCATATTTCATCACCGGTGACAATTCTGTCCAAAAATGGTTCACACGCATTACGTGCCAGAAGACACGAAGCAACGTTAATACGTTGGAAACAATGATTATCGGAGAGTTCGTGAGATACCCAAACACATTCTTTATGGAATTTTCCCATATTCCTTAGATGTTTACATATTGTTTCATGAGAGACATGCAATTTCAGCACCATTTCATGAGTGTGTTGCCCTGGGTTAGACTCAACAC
>NW_013665811.1:780276-789039 GCF_000517525.1 Limulus polyphemus | reverse complement strand
CGAAATTAGCTGAACCATCGTTGACATTTATGAACATTCAAAACATTTTCATAAAGTTCTTTGATATTCTTTGTGATTACAGAGGCATTGTTTCCCTTCTTGTATTCAAACAGCATTACATGCCAAATATGTGTCTCTTCGTGTGCCATCACTATAAGAAATTAGAGTATACTAAACTTTACACAGTATATAGGCTGTACTAACTTGATATTTAGGTGGTTCATTTAACTATTATATTTGATGTACATTTTTTCGGGGGTGGTTAATGAAAGTGTTCCAAAATGCGACATTAATTTCTTGATGACCTAATATTTTAGAACATTCTATATCTAGCTTTAAATCTAAAGTCTAAACATTCGTGAACTATTTAAGTTACATAAAGTTTATTCATTAGCACAAAGCTAGAGACAATGAACTATCTGCATTCTATTAATGTGAAGAATCAAATACCTGATTTTTGCATTTTAAGTCTGTAAACTTATGGATGAGCTATTGGGAGACCTTATATAAAAACAAACAAAGGCAATAATGGTTGGAGACGGCTTGAATGGGTAATGAAGAAAACTTTAATACAAGTTTAGCATTATAGTTCTGATATGATTATAATAGTTTGGCAATAAGACATAAGCTGAGGAAAATTTTTTAAATATTTCTTATCAAGATGCAAATATCTGGTGTTCTGTGTGCTTTAAAACATGCTTTTATTTAATATTCTAAACAAATATTTTAAATTTTTGTAACTATACAATTCATAATGACATTAGATTTTTTCAAGTTTCTTCTCGCTCAGTAAATAAAAATAAATATACTTATAAAAGAGTTAAGCTTACAAATGGTAATTAAAAGGAGAAAACATAGTTTAGTCATTAAAATATACTTTACACATCTTGTTACACATTCATATATGATCATATACTGAATATGTGCTCAGTGTATTCAAGTCTAAATTTAATACCATTAGATAGGTATTGGTAATCAGAGAATTCTTTTTAGCCATGGCATAGTGGCTCATAGAATGGCTCTGAGCCTTTTTTCAAGTACAAACTTTTAGTTCATAGCTTTGTCATCTCTTGACCAATTTGAGATCTAATTACAGTTTTGGACTCAGGAGGTCAAACCCTTTTGATTGATGTATTTGACCACTCCCACGGTCTCATAGATTAATTTACTCTAATCCTGCTGACGAGAATTTCAATTTGAGATTAAGTTGTTAGAAATCCTGATAAGTAATAAAACTGAATTGGGTATAAGCACATTCCACGCTTGGTACTGCTGGCACACAGAAATATAGCTAATAAAAAAGGAAAAAACGATCTCATAAGAATTTTGAAGTGCACAGCTGTTGAAGATTCCGAAACAAAAACAGGATATTTTTTTTATTTTTTGCAATATTACATTAATTTGTACCCTTTACAAATGTCTTCACTACTATACCTAAATGTATGCAAAAAAACATCATTAACATTCAAATGTTGGTAGTCATTTTCTTAAATATTTCAATTAAAATCAAAACAATGAGCATTATTTATTTTACATGTTCGAGATACATAAAAATAACTTGTGCCACATGAAGTACAATTTAATAAAAAGACAGGAAATTATGTTCATATTTTACTTATGTAATATATTTTAATGTTTGTTTATATATCAAAAGCTCTGTATTTTATTTTGAAAAATCCTGTAACCGTGTAAATATTATTAGTGATTACATTTAAGTGTTTTATAGATTTTGCAAGCCAAACAAATGAATTTATATATTTGTGAATAATGGACTTTTGAATCTATAAAACAAAAGCTATATATCTTTATTACACTTTTCCATAATAAAGATAAAATGATACATGGTTTAAACTAAAATAAACAACACCTGAGTAATTAGCATGAGTATTTCTGTTAAAAAATCAAAACGTAACTTTTTTTTAAATATCTTAATTCAAATGCAAAACAACCCCAATAATAGACAAAGATAAATTTTGTGCATTATTCTTAACTAATATTCTAATCTTAAATTGTTATTGTGAAAACCTGAATTCTTTCTAGACTAACTTAATTTTACAGATGACAACAGATAATTAAAACAATATTTTCCTCATTCAATTTAAACTTTGTGAAGGATAACATTATCTCAACATACTGATACTAAACTTGGTTATTTCTAAATGTATTGAGGATGATGATATATACATTACAAAATGACTTAGATGAATTGGTAAGTTAGACAAATACTTGGAAAATGGCCTTTATTTGAAATACGTACAAAGCAATGACCCTAATTATTATAATTTGGATCACATATTTAATCTAGATGGGAATCAAGTTAACAGCATAACTAGAGAAAAGAGTCTTGAAATATTGGTGGATAAGTCTCTCAAGCTATCAAGACAGTACTCTGCTGCTAGTTGTAAAGCTAATAGAATTTTAGGGTGTATTTATATATATATACATACTGAAGATGTAATTATATATCTATGGAATTAGTAGTTAGGCCTTACTTGGAATGTTGTGTATTTTTGGTCTCCTTATCTAAGAAAGGGTATTGGCTTATTCGAAAGAGTTCAGATGAAGTTTACAAGGATGAGTCTGGGAATGGAAGGGTTATCTTATAGGAATAGATTAAGATCTCTTAAAATATTTTCTCTTAAGAAAAGAAGCTTGAGACATGAACTTATTGAAACTTACAAAATTTATTTGTGCTGTATTCTGAAGACAATAGGGCAACAGGACATAATTTTAAAAGTTGGAAAATTCTGGTTAGACTCTAGTTAATACAGTGATTGGCTTATGGAATGAGTTAACAAAAGCATTAGTAGGAACTGGCACATTATGAAATTTTAAGTAAGGATGATTTCCTGCAAAATACAGGGCAGATTTAATTTTTTTTACTCTTCTCAAAGATGGGTGTGAAAAGACAACCTTCAAGGACTAAATGATCTTTTGTTTATATGTTATGGTACATAATTGCATAGTAATAAATTACATTAAAATGAAAATTTTTAACATATCATGTTTAGGAATTATAATATTGATATAAAACTGCAACCTCTCTTTTGGTTAATAGACTAATGTTGCTTGAATTTTGAAAATTTACTTTTGAAAAACTTACTTATGATACATTCATAATATACTTTAAAACCAACGAATAGAAACTTGAGAATAAGTATGAAAGTTTCACCACACTCAAATTCTAGAAAAACAAAGTGGTAAATTACTAGTCTAAAACCCATATAAGTTATCAATTCAAAATTGAGTTTTCGCTGTAGTTGTCTGCATAACAAGAACAATGTATTATTAGAATACATAAAGAATGATGTTTATGTATTTTCCTATTTAGTTACTTACAATTTTCAGTAATTATACTAGATTTTGTTCCATCATTTGAATTTGTTTACAAAGGATATGGAATGATAAAGATGTTTGTTGTTAGCTACAGCCAAATTCATTACTGTAAGTGTAAAATCCAGAATTTTAATTTGAGAAGTACAGACAGAAGTTGCAGTTCAATTATAATATGACATTTAACTTCAATCAAGAAAAAGTATATATATATATATATATATCTTATCATGCATAGTTTAAAAGTGAGTTTTACTGCTTCCATGTACTACCATACATAGTGAACCTACTTTTAAAAAAGTTTCTTTGTTTGGTTTAAGTTTTAAACCAAGTTTTTAGTGATACATTAAATTGGTTGAAATTTTTTTTTCTATACTCACTAAGTGCAACTGTGAATGCTGCTCAGCAGAAGGCAACATTGTTGTTATAACCTTATTGTATTTTCTACATCTTTTGTTCAAAGGCAGAGCTACTAGTTTTTAATTAAAAATTTATTAGTAACTTACTAAACCAAACTTAGTTTAAGTTTTATAAAGAATAGGCTTTCACTTTCTTAGGATAAACATTAAAATGAATCATTACTTTTACGTATCAAATTTTGATCTAATTCTAATGGTTCTATATGACTTTTTCTTATAGTAATTAAAATTTTGAAATTTTAATGGTTATTTATTTTTAGAAAGAAAGAGTTACTTGGTTTTTCTCATTTTACTTAATTAGGGTCAACATACTCTGCAAGAAATGTGCAATCATTTTGTGATGTTTTCTGTCTGCCATATTGTGACCATTCCTATATAGTCCTCAAGCCAGCTGTGCTTATTAATCACTCTTATACTATTAAAATGTTTCCATTTCTGGTACTCCTTGTTCATGTTAATGAGGACATGATGGACCCACAGCTACACAAAATCAGGCATGTATAAATTTATGTATACATAATAGTGTATACATAAATGTATGTATTAGTATAAATTTAAGCAATGTTCATGCAATTATATTTTTGTTTTCAAATAGTGATAATATGTTCTTATAGTAGTGTTCTAGATTATATGATACAATCCATTGATAATCTGATTATTCTCTTTGTTCATACCAAGTTTCAAGTGCCTACAAGGCTGCTGTAATAATCTGCATGCAATTACGTATCTATGTCATTTCTGGAAGTAACCAAAAACATGGTAGCCACCATATTACTGCAGTATAATGTAAAATATGAATTACTCGTATACTATAAAAGCTAGTCTTTCAAAATTCAATCTGCAGTTTGATTCATCAAAAAAGCCACAGAAATGATGATATGAGAAAAACTGCATACCCTGTTAAGTTCAAGCTTCATGGGTTAGATTTAATATGGGTTAACAAAGGATTCACTGAACCCCTAAAAATACCATACTGTTTTTTCTAATTGACATAAAGCCATAAGTCAAAGTGATATGGAATATACCTTTTTATTATAAATATATATATATATATACACACACAGTATTGACTGTGAGATTTATAGATTAGTAATTTTTGTAAAGTCCTTAATGCATTTAGTATAAACTATAGATACTGTAGTTTTTATGTTGAAGCTGTGTAATGTAATTCATTTACCTTTTAATTACAACATTTCCCTGCAGAAAAAATCCACACAAGACATCAACTTCAAGTTAAAATTTATTATTGACTTCTAAATCAGTAGGCACAGTAGGCTTATACCATTTCTGTCCTGGGACTTGATCTGAAGTTATATTGTTTCAAGAAATAGCATAAACTCATTAGGCTCATAACCAATTAATTTAATATTTAAATCTATAATTCTAAAAGTTTAAAATGAAATGCAGGTAGGCTAAAAAAAAGAAACAGGATTCTGTAAGTACGAGAGGTGAAGGGATGGCATTGGCAGACAGATAGGCTTGGGGCAAAGATGTTCTTTGTAGGTTAATTGGAAGAAACCTACGGAAGTTAAATTAATAAACTGTAATGGCTAACAAGAGACTGGATAATGTTTTGTTCGGTGAGTTTTCCTTGTGAAAACAATGAATTCTAGGTGTTGTAACTTTTACCAAACCTTTTAGTGACAGTTATTACGCCTGGTGACACACTGAGTGACACTGACACTCAGTGACATTGTACTGACGATAGTTTGATGCTTAAACTGTAATTTATAATATTACTATGGAATAGTAGATAATCAGAGTTATGCGTATATTGAAAGCTTACCTCTGCAAAAATATATTTGCGGTGCATTAACTTTGTTTCGCAATCAAAATTACAACACAACAATAAATATTCAACATTTCTCCTAACAACCGCAATGGAGAGCAGGTGTCTCTATCACTAGCGTTACCAAGGCGACATCTGTTGGTTAAAAGCAATGAGAAAATGCGAGAAGAAAATCGTGGATATATCAATGAAATAAGTTAATAAACTAATACAGTTACAATATGCCATAATAGCTGGAATTCTTAGCTTATCATGAGTTTTAAAAACTAAAAGATAATTTTAAGCATACGCTCAGACGTTGAAAAAATAATAATTTATTGTTTTTACGATTTTATAATACTCATTCATTTTTTACACAACAGCACTCAGTCCATGGGCTGGTAAACTTTTACATTCTATTAACTGTTGAAATTATTCAGTCCAAAGAAATTACAGAAATATGTATTTTATTTCATGAGTTAAAATACGTTGATTCTGTTGATCAAATAATTTCATGTTTTGAAATTGCCTCAATACATGGAAAAATACGATCAATTGCGAAAAGAAAGAGCTGTTTACATCGCGCAATGGAGAAATTGCCAACATCAAGGGGTGATTTTAGTCCTACACTGCCTAAGGGCAACATACCATAGAGGATATGTAGGAAGGACACACACCTGTATCTCAGTCTAACCTTCCTAACTGACGATGGGACCTTAAACCTTTTTGGACAACTGTTTTGGAAGTTTTATTAAGTAAACATGAGCTGATTCGAGTAGATGTAAAAATTTGAATTTATTTGTTTTGAATTTCGTGTAAAGCTGCTCGAAGGCTACTTGCGCTAGCTGTCTATAATTTTAAAGTTAGAGACTAAATGAATGGCAGCTAGTCAACACCACTCACTGCCAACCCTTGGGCTACTCATTTACTAACGAATTGTAACAGTATGTGTAAAAAAAAGCATTGGAATTAGCAACGTAAGAATATGTATTCTAATGAGCTATGGGTTTACCACTCCATGACTTTATACTTTTCAGAACTTGCTTCAGTTACATAATCATTTTACTTATGTTTTCTGCAAAACAACTTTAGTCATCCCTTTGATAAAATCTACGGACATTGAGAATGTGTTTTAAATTTAACAATTCAATGTGATTTAACTGTTGCCATGGTTAGTAGTCTAATTATTAATGAGTAAGTAGTCTTTAAATTTGAATATTAATCATTAACTAGTTTTTATCTTACGTTTCACCTACTTATCTGCTGATGTTTTCAGGGTTCTGAGGAAGAATAATTTTGTCTTGTTAATGGCCTGGATTCAATCCTAGGTCTTGTTGATGAAAATCTGGTACCTTATCCATCAACATGGGTCAGGCTGTGTTGACTTCTATGCTAGGTTGACGGAGTGTATCAAAATAATGTATAATGCTTCTTTTATCTTTATTTTTCTAATGTGCTTCTCAGGACTTTCCTAAGGCTGCAGCAGATTAGCAGTCGAAAGGTAGGATAAAAACTAGTTAGTAATACGTAAGGGCAACAATATTCATTCAATGGGGCACTGAAGACTGGAGGCATGATGCAAAAGAGAGGACTCAAAAGGGTATTCCCCTCGTCATAAAGTGGGTTCGCAAAATTTAAATAATGAGGCTTCTAAGGTTTGGCCAGGTGGTTAGGGTGCTCGACTCGCAGCCTGCGGGTCGCGGGTTCGAATCCCCGTTACATTAAACATGCTCGCCCTTTCAGCCGTGGGGGCGTTATAATGTGACGGTCAATCCCACTATTCGTTGGTAAAAGAGTAGCCCAAGAGCTGGCGGTGGGTGGTGATGACTAGCTGCTTTCCCTCTAGTCTTACACTGCTAAATTAGGGACGGCTAGCGCAGATAGCCCTCGTGTAGCTTTGCGCGAAATTAAAAAAATGGACATAACAGTTGTCACTTGAACACGACTAGGAAAAAAATAAAGTTTTTCACAAAAAAAGAACATGCGTTGGAAACGAACTGTTATTTTATTAAATGTGATTGTACAAGCTCTGAAAAAAGAAAATTTACGATCCACTAATGTTTTGATATACTGAAAAGCACATTCTCTGATACTTTTTAGAAATCTTTAAAATAGGATTGTTTATTAACAGAAAACGAAATAGACTCGCAAAGCATATTCTCCACTTTTGCAATTTTTTGCTTTGACACTGCAGTTTTACTCCACCAAAGTCTAAAATTTTGTAATGCGTTATTTAAATCTGTTTTACCTATTCATTTACGATTAGAAAGTGGTATAAAAGCATTAATAGGGCACCAAGCCTTATATAAGAAACATTTAATGAATTACAACAGTGGCAGAAAAGGAAAAGAAGAAACCAGTCAAATTATTTGTGCTTTAATACTAGATGAAATGGTCGTAATAAAACATATGGAGTGGGATGGGAATAAATTTCTTGGTTATGTTGATGTTGGAAATACAGAAGACGTTTCAAGTCTTCTTGCCAGCGATGTACTGGTGTTTATGGTTGTGTTTCCAAACAGCAACTAGAAGGACCCTTTTGTCCATTTATTTATTTATGCATAACTTGTACGAGAGGGGGATTGGGTCTTGACGTTCATTGTTTGGAATTTCGTGCACATAGGGTATCTGCGCTAGCCATCTATAATTTAGCAGTGATAGACTAGAGGGAAGGCAGCTAGTCAATAAATAGTGGGATTGACCATATGAGATACATATTAAGACAATGTGTAATTAATAAGCACTTATTTTTTATGTGACAAACAGCAGCAATTTTTGACCTAAACGTTTTTCTTTAACCTATTATAAGTTAGCTCCCACGTATACACATCTGTGTACATTATAATACCTTCCACATCAAATCTAAACAACTTTTTTTATACATGTAGCTGTTAACATACAAGGCTGTAATAGAAACTAAATAAATAAACGCATAGAAGACTTAAGTTGTTTGTGGAAGTCAATCATTTACTTAAAACGAAATGTTCTCTCTCTCCAAAAAAGTATCAGATATTTCTCCTTTTTTATTTTCTCTTTCTGTACAAAGTTTATGTACCAAATAATAATAATTTTACATGATATGCAAATCATTTTTATGAAAACAATGATTGCTTTGAACTAAAAATTGATGGGAAATTAATTTAATTAAAGAACATAAATTGTTAATGATGTTGTGTCAGTGAGGTCACATGACTAGTGTCACGCCACGTTTCTAGAACTATCCTGTACCTTGGCGAATGCTCT
>NW_013665811.1:779136-780048 GCF_000517525.1 Limulus polyphemus | reverse complement strand
TAATTGAACTGCAGTCAGAGAGAGACGTATTGTTGAAGTTCATCGTTATAGCGTTTGTTATAGAGCGACTGTTGAAAATAAGTGTATCGGTAAAGTTATATTCGGAAAGAATAAACCAGTTTTATTAAGAAAGGACTTGTGTCGCTAACGTTTCGTCGGAACGAAGTTACGGAAAGTTAATTAACGAAACGGAGACGTAACAATGGAAAATTACGAACACGTCGATAAGTAATCATTGTATATTTTCTAAATTGTACTTCAGCATTAATTTACGATTAAATATTGATTAATTTTAATACGAGAACTATACTGGTACATTCCATATATTTGCGAAACATTTGTGGCAAATGAAACCATAAAAATTATGTAAGACACATTTTTCTTTCATTTGCGTTCAGAAAATGGTTCTATAGAGTATAGATCGCTAGGTTCAATCACCGCAGAAGTATTGATCAATTACAACCAAAAATATATGAAACTAGAAGAAATACTAACTCTCGCTTGACGCGAATTATGTCCAATTAAAGCCTGCTGACTGTAATGAGCCTTATTTCGAATTCGTTTTTAATATCTAATAAAACATAATTAGAATTTCACAGAAAATAATCTTGACACCATGAGCAATTTAAAATTTCTAGTAAACATTTCATTTACTGTTAGTTTTTCCTTTTTTGTATAATATTTTAAGCAAAAATAAATGTTCTGTAAAATCATGAAAACAGACTTTCAAATATTATTCCATTACTTATTCTAGCATAGTTACGCTACAATTATGATTTTGGGTGGAATTTTGCTACGCCTACTTGTGACATTGTACAGCAGACAAAAACATAAAGCATTAAAAACATAAAATGGTATATTTGCATTTTACAGCTTCTATGCTTAAATGTACCTCCCCGAAATAAAAATAAA
>NW_013665811.1:763817-778250 GCF_000517525.1 Limulus polyphemus | reverse complement strand
GCCTTCAAAAAGTTGACCGCTCTCCCTTTTTTGACGTTTCACTTAAAGGCGGGCACTTTTTTTTTTTTTTTTGCGATAGATAGGCCTAGATAAAATGTTTTTAATCTGTCCATATTTGTTACAATTAACGTCATGAGCAAAGAAGAGATTCTGGTCATACTTGTTAGTCTTGGATATTTTTAACCCAGTTATGAAAAATCGACGAAAAGGAGGAAAAATATAAAATTACAGAAAAGAGAAAGATAATCTGAAATTTACCCTTTACACCATCGACTAATAAGAATACAAATTAGGTAACAAAAAGGGGTAAAAAAAGGAGTGCCTGATCTTTTTTTAGTTTAAATTATTTAGTACATATTACTGTGCTATAAGCCTAATGACAAATTTTCTTACTTAAACTTTAGTGCTGAGCCACCGAGATCGCCATTAATTCTGTACCACGCAGATTATCGTTTCTTAGACTGATACTGTTGGGACATGATTTAATTTTATGCTGGGTTACGGTGCCCTATTTGCACATCTTATGATAATTCGTGCCCCCAGACGATTTCCTTTTAAAAGTCATTCACCCACCCATCAAGATGTGGTAAAAACAGATGCAGAGAAAATAATATCGTGGACTGATTTCCCTCGCTCATCAAAGGCTGAAGACCAATGCTGCTCAACAAGTTTTCACCAAATTCAGATATTTTTTTTTTTGTAAAACCAGCTTGCTAGCAGTGTTTGAAAGTACACATTTAAAGTGTGAACGAGTAAATGATAAATGTTACTGCAACCACAATAGATATTTTGAAATTATTTGTGCGATTTCGTGGAAAGTGTAATACAACACACAAACGTTCAAATACAACAAAATGAAACAATAAACAAAATAACAGAAGCAGCCAAACATATATTTTATTAACTTCTAGCTCAATACAGAAACCCTCAAAAACCACACTAATTATTAAAATAACTATTGAACACCTTACACCATTACTACCACAGATCATACAATTACTCGTACTACCACAAACATTACGGAACACAACTAACATAACTTCATAAAGAAATACATAACCTGACAACATAAAATGGAAATAGCCCTGAAAAGGAAAGTTGTAACAGTAATTGATAGACATCCAAACCAGCTTACTAAACCCCAACCATAGAACACTCAAACAACACGGTAGCAAGAGGTCAACTTGAACTTGACCTTCCCAGGTCTTCAAGACCTAAATCCCGATATATGGATAGATTCATTATTGTGTGGTAAATACAGTGTATTAAAAGGGTAGTTATGTAAATACATATAATATAGGTTACATAATGAAAATGCATTGAAATGTATGGGACAATAATAACGAAGTATATACCAGTGTGAATGATGAACGTGGTACATAAATGGGCATGGCCCTGATAGGGGTATATTGAATTCATACCTTGACTATATGTGAAATCAACACATATAGTCAAGGGATATGTGAAACTAACACCCTCTTTTGTGTGCCGTTCAACATTTAAGAAGTGAAACCTTAACATCAGTGCAGGAGGGAGGAAGAGGTCAAATTTGTACCTGATCCGCCCAGTTCCACACGGATCTAAACCCCGATGCAGAATACGTGCGTACGCTTGTTTGGAAAACGTACATTCAGTGTACATACTGTTACGTCTCTGTTCGTTTGTTAATTACTCGTAAAAATTCTTTTCGAAGAACTTCAGCAATACAAGTCCTTTCTTAAATAAAACTAGTTTATTCTTTCTCAATACAACTTTGCAATACACTTAATTTCCACAGTCACTTTAAACACACGCTATAATTCACAATGATTCACGCACTTGCTTACGGTCACTACCGCGCTTGACTCAATTGTCCGTCTTTATCTCTGCCTGTCTGCAATTCAATCCCGATTAATTGTCTGGCGCACTTATGTTCAAGAATAGAGGGCGTCTAGCAAATACTGGATTATTCGTGATGTTCCCCGATCTTTCTAGAACGCATAACGTGTTACCAGCGTCACGTGATTTCCGCTGTCGTAACAATACTTTCAATTGTTCGATCATCATTACCGCTTATGCTGTGCACAATCTTATAACTGAATTTTACCCATTCTTAGTTTCTTTAAACTATAAACGAATAAAAAAGCTTTAGTCACTACTATCGGATATCCCAAATTTTGACTTAATATTTACTGAACATCCTAAATGCCACCAGGTATGAAATGGGCAAAGCCTATTGATTTGGGAGCCCTAACGTTTAATCCAAATGTTCAGTGTTCGTGCTCCGCAATATAGGGTCGTAGGTGCGCTAAAAAAGTGACAGGAGAATCCCACTATTCAGTCACACAAGAGCCCAAGAGTTGGTGATGGGTCCTATTGACTAGCTACCGTCTGTCTAGTCTATCAATTCAAAATTAGGGTTATCTTTTCGTACGTAATCCTTTACGTGAAAATACTAAAACCCCAATAGCCACCAAATGCATATGACTGTTTATTTGAATTTATGCACAAAGCTACACAATGGGCTATCAGTGCTCTGCCCACCATGGGTATCGAAACCCGGTTTCTAGCGTTGTAAGTCCGTAGTCATACCGCTGTGCCACTGGGGGGGGGGGGCAAATGCATATGATCTGATACACAACACTCCGTTTTGTTGTTGACAAAATGTTTGCTGGCAATTCTGGATACTGCAAGAACTGTTGTAATGTTTACTTCTTATGATACAAAGTTTGATGTTTCTTCATTAGGTAATTTTTCAGAATCCCTCCCTAAACAACAACAATATAAAACATCATAACGAGAATGTACCAACTATGGCTATCAAAGCAGTAATCTAACATTTTCAAAGGATAAACTACTTCAGTTGAATAATATACGAATTATAGTTACTAACCTTAATGTTTTTAAAATTCACCAAGATCTTCGAAATGCCTACGTCAAGCCAAGTAATGTGTAAACTAAAATGTAAAACGATATAAAAAAGTGGATTTCAAGACATTCCTCGTGAACGTTCGAAGTATTATATATGTACTTAAGACAACAATATCAGCCTATCAGGCCACAGTTTTGTTACTAAACGATACAGGTGAACGGAAGGTTGCCCAAAGACAAACTGGGTTTTAAATATATATATATATATTAGATATGTGTGTATAAGCAATAATTCAAAAGTGAAAAACATAGTAACTGTGATTCGATAGCACAAATTAGGCTATTTTCTACGCCTTTATCAAAACATTAGTGAATATGCCAATTCAGTATGAATGCAACTTTACTAATAACTAATTTTTACATATTTAATCATTGAATATCAGCAAATGAGGGTCAAAAATCAGGGTTTCGGGGGCCGGTCGTGATTAATTTTTAGTTTATATAAATATGATGTAAAATACATGGGATAATGAATGAGAAAATCGCGAAGTATCCTGGGATATTTGTCCTTATTAACCAATAGAAGAGTCTGTCTGGAGCACTTAGAATATCAATGAAAGTCTTAGAGGATGTTGGTTGCTTCGTGAGTCGTTGAGCATGTAAACAGTAACATAAATAATTTGTCTTTAATTTTTTTTAAATAACCTTGCTTCAATCATCATTTAGCTCTTTTCATTTGTTCTTTAAGAATTTATTTTCAATATATTTTGGCATCGATTGCAGCCATTTCTTGGTTTTTATCAAAACTTTTAAAAGTTTTATGTCGAAAAGGAAAGTCGATTTATGATAAGAAAATATGTTGCAACTTGAAGCTAGTCTTAGCATATGGTAAAAATATGAACTTATTACCCAATTGATGAGCCTAACGTTTATCATAACAGTCACACTAGTCTGTAGATTTGAAATCATTAAATGAAGTTAGTGGATAAATTAAAAGGAATACGGGGGGGAGGGGTAACGAAAACTCTTTAGCCTAGCGTGATTTTTATCATGAATGTTATATAGCTATCGTTTTACAATGCCTGACCAGCCATAACTTACAGCTTTCGTAACGTACAAATAAATAGTGTTTCAAGTTGACTTTTGGCTATTATGATCCAGCCCAGCTTTCGATCACTGGCATTTGACGAAAAGTCGCATAGGCAGTAAGTTGCGACAGACAAAGAGTACATTCGAGTACCTTCTTACAAGAATAAACATAAATTACCGAAAGCAAATTTTCGAATGTTTGCTATTACCGTCGTTCTAGTGATTATTACAAATTTCTGACTTGAAATTCATAATGGACAAATAAAAAGAAACGTGGGAAAAACGTCACAGTCTACTGTAATATTCGACTCAAATATTAAGTCCATTGGTTTCCAGTGCTTTATTATTTTTCGAACTTCAATACAGCAACTTTAAAGGTTTGTACTGCACATAGTGACTGCATTTCAGAACAACTTTTGGCTGTCATGATCCAACCTAGTGCCCCTCCAGTTCTGCCGCCTATGACTAAAAGATAAGACAATGTGCATAACATTTAAAGTTCTCCTAGTATGCAGTAACAAAATAAGTAGCATGTTCTTCTTTTCTTACGCAGCATCTTATTAATTAGTCATCCATCTCCGGAAGCAGTATTTCATCACAAAACTAGTTCACCACCAGGGATGCTAGTATTCGTAGCTCGCTGGTGCGAGACTAGGTCAGGGGCAGAAAATATGTAAGGAGCTGTAAGTAGTGACGCAGTATACTTAACCAGTGGAACGTTGCTCGCAGTATTTGACATTAGTTCGTCTGCTAAGTAGGAAGAATTTTCTGTTACCTTCAAGTAGAAATTATGAAAACTTGTCTTAATATATTTTTTGTTATTGCGGTCGGTAAGTTAGACCTTTTCTTTTACTTTGTAGTAAGGTAAAACTTGAATACACGGATTAGAAGTAATATACGTGCATGCAGACATTATTTTTGAAATTTTTATTTTCCGATACGTAATCTATGTGATTTGACAATCTGAACCACTCGGTACCTTTAAATATGTATCTATATAACTTTATTATTATTAACAAGTATAGGCCCCGAGTTAAATCACGTTCTAACGCTAGTTCTACAAGAACAGGCCATCTTAAACACAAACTTTGCCTCAAAATCCTTTGATTTGATTTTAAGAAAGATTTAACTCATCAGTTCTTTCTCTACAGCAACCCCCCAGTGGCACAGCGGTATGTCTGCGGACTTACAACGCTAAAATCCGGGTTTCGATACCCATGGTGGGCAGAGCACAGATAGCCCATTGTGTAGCTTTGTGCTTAATTAAAAACAAAATCTCTACAGCAATATCTTTGCTAAAAAAGCATAGCTATATTCTAGCGCAGATAGCTCCTCGTGTAGCTTTGCGCGAAATTCAAAACAAACAAACACGTACTTCAATACTTCTTAAAGTCACTCAGTTCTACACATATTTTTCAGTTTCAGCATTGAGTGAAAGCTGTAACAATGAGTGTTTAAAAAGAAATAATTAGTCTACTATGTTAACTACTTTAACCGATACAAATATAATAAGACCGGGGCCTAACTGAGTTATAATATCGAAGGCCAGAACTCACTAAGCAAATTGAGTAGCCCAAGAATTGGCAGTGATGTTGTTGACTAGCTGCCTTTCTTCTAGTTTAAATTTAGAAACTGCTAACGCAAGTAGTTCTTATGCAGTTTTGCGCAAATATCCGAAACAAATAATCATTGTGTCATTTATAACTCAAATATGTACGTTCTTTAATAAAATAACTTACAAATGGGTTCATTTCAAAATATTTTTAAACAAATAAAAACGTAGGTTGAATTTCCCGTCCGTAATTTAGTGGTGAAAGACTAGAGAGAAGGCAGCTAGTCATCACCACCCACAGCCAAGTCTTGGGCTACTCTTTTACCAACGAATAGTGGGATTGACCGTCACATTATAACGCTCCCACGGCTAAAAGCTGCGAGTCGAGCGCCCTAACCACCTGGCCATGCCGGGCCTTTCCGGGATTAACAGATTGGTAATTAACAACGGTATTTTTTTAGTCCTATAATATAATAATTATCATATATTTGCAACAGAATGACGTAATCAAATATTTAATGTTCTAAAGTATACATATGATATTATGTAACACAATATTTGTAAGTTATTACTTCACAATTATAATATAATTAATCAAAAATCAATTATAATAGCGAGTTTTTTAATGCGATTTTTGCTAAAAAAAATTACACTTTGAAGAATAATTATAGAAATAAATTAAAAAATATTCAAGAGAAACTTATTTAAATTTGTATTTGAATTAAATAAATATATTTTATTAACTCATGGAGAAATAAACCAAACCATAACACACACAGATATATATATAGACATATATATAATTATAATACAATGTTTAAACGTGTCTTTTTTTTCAATAATATGTTCTCAAATTAATAACAGTTATAAAATATAAACACATGTCCAATTTAAGTATTAACAAAGGTACGTCCCCCGGTGGGACATCGGTAAGTTTCGGATTTACAACGCTAAAATCAGGGGTTGGATCCCCTCTGTGGATACAGCATATAGCCTGATGTTGCTTTGATATATAAGGAAACACACACACACACAAACAAAGGTACAAGAGAAATTTAGGAACTCAAATACGCTATTCGTTAAAGTAATATTTCTGAAAACACGATAAGAACAAAATAAATACATTAGTAAGCTCTAGATGTATACCTTGTCCACCACAAACAAGTTAGCAATAGTGATGACAAAGATAATAATTGAATTTGTAATATCATAGTTGTGGCTGAGCAAAAATCACTGTTATGAAATAATGTGAATCGTTCCTCCCCTAGTTCATTATGAAAATCAGCCATCTGATGATCAGCTACGTGATCTGAAATTAAAAGATTAGTCGCTCTGCTTATACAATCTACAGAGGTTGAGTATGATAAATTAAAACAATTTTGCAGTCACACCACGTCGTTACAATCCATATTGCCACACTCAGTCATGCTCCATCTGACGACCGTATATCTTCACAAAAGTCCTGTAGCCTAATTTCCATTACAAGTGGCTTCGTCATATAGCTGTCATGTCAAAAGCACACCACTACTTCTCGTTGTTTTCTATAAGCCATCTAGTGTACGAGGACGCCAATTCTAGCAGAAAGAAATCAATAGGTGTTGCGCCCGGAGACTTGGCCAGTATGTCTTCTTCTGAAATATCATGTACACTTATTTCATTTTCCAACTGCTTGAGGTATGAGATGGTTGAACAAATATATCAAGGAAGCAACTTGTGTATGCTGACTGTTGCTTTTCCAGACGGAAATGTTTCTTGATTATATTACATACTGTAATCTGAGACTTATGAACAGCTTTTGCCACTGACCTTTGAGTTCATGGGCTACGACTTGTTGCAGTTCTCTTTCTGGAACGGTCTTCGGCCTCAGATTGATCTACATTCCTTTGTTTTACAATGCCATTAAGTTCAAGAACTATTCACTTCTTATAAAATATAAATCTCCGATCTGAACAGATCTTTAATCACGTGAACGACCCATCTTCGGTGGTATCCCACTACCTATGCTACGTTAATGTCACAATGTTAATGTCACCTAAATAAAAAAATTACAATACTAGAACTACTATGATAAGATACTGACACACTTAATATAAATATAATGTAAATATTCTTACGAAAACATAAAATCAGGTCAAGAACTAATCAAAAACATGGACTGAAACAAATACTTATGATCACTTTCATTTGGTCGTTGTTTGGTCATGTGACCTAGGAGGATCAGGTACACTTTCACCCCACATTAATACGGTCTGATAGCTAGGAAAACCCGTTCTGACATTCTACAGAAATACGTATAAATCAATTGAGTTTTTTGTTTTCGATTTTCGCGCAAAGCTGTATAAAGACAGGAAGACAGCCGGCTAATCAACAGCACCTACCGTCAACTTTTAGGCTACTGTTGTATGACCAACTAGTGGGATTCGACTGCCATTATGATAGATTACCCACGTCCCCAAAGTTAAGCGGTAAGGGAAAGTAAACATGTTTCACAGTTTGGCCACAACCAAACCCATCTGGCCACGCCAGGCCCAAATAATTTCAACTACCTCGTTATATGTTACAGATGATTTACAATTGTTTGATACGAGTATCCTTCCATACAACTAACAAACATTTCATGTCGTTAAAGCCACTAAATAACGAAAATCAAAACTTGATTTCAAGCTGGTTTCCCTCTTTATCATTCAAAATACAATCAATACGATAAAGTAGTTTCGAAGACGCAACGTTGGACATTATACATTTGTAGGAGAAACTAATGAGAGTTTTTTTGTTAGTAAAATGCATGCATTTAGATGAACTAATAACGTTTTGAAGTACATCTAATTTGCCAGATATTCAGTTGTCAAAGATTCCAGCAAAGGATCAATTTGGAACTTAATGATTTTTTAAGCTCACGTCTAGAAACACTTCAAACTCAGCGACAGCAAGACCAAGGTTAACGATGAAAACAGAACTGGAGTGGTGGAAAGAAGCAAATTCTATTGAAAAAATATTGAATGTTTTTAGTAATGCAGAAAGAATTATCAAGTGGCCTACCCCGTTGTAGTCAAGTGCATATTTAATGATGCTTTCTAAGACTTTTCTTTTTCAAAACATAATGCAGTAGAACATATATTTATTTTTAAGTAGTTGCAGCATGAACTTTCTATAATCAACTACGTACTTACACGTGTCCTTTTATTGAAAGTACGATAGCAAGTCATTATAAGGCGAGCCACACAATTGTTAGATGCATATATAAATAAAGCCTATATACGTGCATGTTAAAAAATAAATTACACACATGAAAATGTAGTCGTTTTTTTACAAAAAAACCTTAACAGTTGCTAATACTGTATTTTTCTTATATACTGCTTGTCGATATCAATAAACAAGGGCTACTAACAACTCATAATTAATCTTTCTGCTTTCAAGGCCCGGCATGGCCAGGTGGTTAGGGCGCTCGACTCGCAATCTGAGGGTCGCGGGTTCAAATCCCCGTCACACCAAACATGCTCGCCCTTTCAGCCGTGGGGGCATTATAATGTGACGGTCAATCCCACTATTCGCTAATAAAAGAGTAGCCCAAGAGTTGGCGGTGGGTGGTGATGACTAGCTGCCTTTCCTCTAGTCTTACACTGCTAAATTACGGACGGCTAGCGCAGATAGCCCTCGTGTAGCTTTGCGCGAAATTCAAAACAAACAAACAAATTCTACTTTCAAACTTCATTTCATATTCCTTAGTAAAACATAGAGGGCGAGTTGCAGCAATCAAACAACCTCGCCAGAGATGACGTCATATTTCTATTTTCCATAATCATTTCTTCTTCTTCTTAACATTATGAGCTGTAACAGCATACAAAACCAAGGGCTTTGAGAGGAAAATTCAAGTCTACTTAGTTGTATAAATTCCAGTGACATTACATTAACAAAAAACCAAATCTACAAAAAAAATTTATAGGGTGGTGTTGAGAAACTGAACATATATTGTCGATTAAACATTGTACAACCTATTTTCAGTACAGAAGTATATATAACTAGGCACCTTCTGGAGAGTTGATTAAACACATTCCAACACAGCAGTTTGTTTGTTTGAAGTTAAACACAAAGCTACACAATGGACTATCTGTGCTCTGTCCAACACCGGTATCGAAACCCGGTTTCTAGCGTTGTAAGTCCGCAGAGATGACGCTGTGTCACTGGGGGGCCTAACACAGCAAAATCGCAGGAAAAATGAAAATATATTTCTACTCTATAATACCAGAACGTCTTACGAAAATAAAAGCAAAAGGGCACATAATAAATTTTTATTGAAGCTTGTAAATGTCAGCAAGGTAATTATAAAAACAGAGCAAATACACGCATTTGCAAATAATATTGTCCTTGGTTTGTGGAAAGATTATACTATTTTCCTATGTAAATACGACAAAACTTATTACTAAAACAGATGTACTTCTTGTACTCCGTTAAGAAATTTGCTACATGTTGTCAGGTTTGACGACCATCTAGTATTGAAACGTGACCATCATCAAAGTATGATATTGATAGGAAGAATATAACAAAAACACCTAATTGATTGATTGATTTTGGATATTAGCGCAAAGCTACACGAGGACTATTTGGGCTAGTCGTCGACAATTTTAAATGATGTATTATAGGGAAGGCAGGTTGTCAACAGTACCCATCGCCAACTCTTAAGCTACTTTAACCGAGTAATGGTTGATTGACTCTCTTATAAGACACCCACAATCTCAAAGTAGGGGGCGCAATTTATTATTATTAATATTTCGGTAATGACACGTAAATTATGAACCTTGGATTCAAATCCCCGCACGCTAACTACTTAGCCAAACATGATTCAAAACACCGAACAATTTCATGGTTTTATAAATGCTACCCCCACATAGTTTTCAATGTAAATTCCAGAGGAGAAATGTTGATGGGGAGAGGGGATTTGACCTAAAATGAGTAAGTTTTTTTCCCCTGTATGAATTTTCTTCTTATTTTTATCAGTAAACGTGACGTGATTTTTAAAAAGAAGCAAGCTGTGTAACCATCACATAAATAAATAAATAGTAAAATATAAATTCCATTTTTTATGCCATTTCTTTTCAAATAACAGCCCATTACAAGATTTTTTGTTACTTTGACAAAGTTGTACCAATCGAAAACCTGACTTTCTGTAGTGAGTTTGGAAAGAAATGAGCCAGCAAGTGATCAATACAAGTTTAATTCCCTACCCAATCCTCTTCAGTGTTCAAAAGAGAAATCGTTCAGTAACTACCCGTATCGATTTCTGATGACATACTTGAAAAACGAATGAAACTAAACTCACAAGCAAGCGCCTTGCCTAGTGAGAAACAGTTTCAAAGCTGAAACGTGATGCTTAAAAAACAAGAACAACAGGATCATATTATCGAACCGAAGCCCGTTAGTGATGCGCAACAAATGTTATTTCTGAAGCTCTAAAGTAATAACTTTCCTTTGATCAAAGATGCTATTCAAAAAAATTGATAATTCAGAATTACTACTAGTTCAAAAGAGAATATCTAATACCTATATATGTTTGTTTGTTTTTAATTATGCACAAAGCTACACAAGGGCTATCTGTGCTCTGCCCACCACGGGTATCGAAACCCGGATTCTAGCGTTGTAAGTCCGCAGACATACCGCTGTACCACTGGGGGGGCACCTATATAGGCAATACACGTGTACATAAAAACAATGCAGAATGAAAGTGGAAAATATTAAAGAAACGAAACAGTCAATTCTAATTTTCTGTAATTATTTTAGTGGTCGAACACAGTATTATAGAATTAACAATCAAGACCATGTTATCAATTTCAAACAGCCTAAATTTGTCTTACGTAGTAAAAAAAGTACAATGAATTTACTTCTAACTGGCCTACAGTGCTAGAAGTATAACGGTGATGCTTATATATGGCTGGTATTGACCTTCTAGTATATTCCAACATTAAATGAACCAACTTTCTCAAACTGCAAGTCTATTTAAAGAAAATCAATTCCTAAATAAGTCCTCACTGATAATATTATCATGCTTTCTTTAATTATAAAAATGTTTTAATTTTTAAAGCACCTGTATGACTATTAATTACGTTTCTGATGTTGTTTTTGTTTTTTGAAATAAAATTAAAAGTTAAAACGTACTACAAACATTTCAATGTCTCAAAATGTCTTCTATCCTTATAAACAATTATGAGCGTCAAATACACCCACACTAGAGCGTACACACAACTATTAACGCTCGAATGATTCAGTTACATCTGTCATTAATTACATCAACCCCACCCTAAAAAAATATGTTTATATTGTTTTAATTGGTAGTTCGAAGCACGAAATATATCAAAATATAAAACACAATTATTCACTGTATCAACATATACCGTGTATGAGAAATATACATAACAAGTCAGTACAATTACGTATATATCCGGAACAGAACCTAAATAACTAAAGGAACGTGGAGCTGATACATTCAAAAAAAAAAAAAAAAATACTAGTTCAGATGAAATGACTTTGATTTATTTTTTCAAGGCCAGTGAACTGTTCTAGTTCTGAAAGAAATGACACCATAGTCGTTATTACTAAGTTCACCAATGACACGAAATCCTAGCAACCACCAGCCAAAGCGCGATTAATATTTTGTTTTTGAGAAATGCGAATAGAAAGTAGTTTCAGACGACTGATACAATACCCTTCACACACACTCCGAAGTCGAAGTAATGAGGATTTCGTTGAAACAGTTTTTTTTAGTGTCTTATGGGAATTATCCAAGAACTGCCAAGCTTTTGCTGTATAAAGCTGCTATCTACGTTATCTCTCTCTTTAGACAGACAGACAGATAGATAACCGGAGTTTAATCAGAGCCAATATGTATGGTACATTTTGGGTCACGCGCCGTATGGGTTTGCGTGTATTATAGCTTTTACTTGAAAATTGACATATGGCTGCATGGAGCCATTAACAGTAGCTGACCAGCAATGCTGTTGTGAGGTGAAAGTATCGAAATGTTCGCAACCAATGGATGCACAGCATATTAACGGAGAAATTAGGAATAGTAGCGTGAAGAAAACACTAAAACCAGTCCGTTTCCCTGGCCGGTTGTAAATTATCTCGCTAGGGTGGATGAAGCACAAGTCCGATCGGAATAGAGACGGTTGAGCGATGATGTGGACTTATAGAAATCTCAGCTGTTACTAAAATGTTGGAAAGTCCTCTTTCTAAGTACACGAGATCAGTAAAAAGTCTTAAACCTCCCGTCCCCTGCCACTTATAATCACCATTTCAATTTCACCGGTAACATATGAGCAATAACTACAGCAAAAATATTATACTAATTTAGCCGCCTTCGAAAGAATTACAAGTTGTCTTCTTTTATGAGATATTTCATTTATTTTAGTAATAACAAAGACATTATGACCACTCTTCAAATTATCACACTCGTATAATGATAAAACAGAAACGCAAAGTCGTTATTCAAGTAACGTTAAAATGCTAGAGGGCGCATACATTCGATCATTCATCAGATTCTCGAACAAATGTTATAATAATAATAATGAAAATGTTACTAAGAGAAAAACTAGGAACGCTACGGTATTTATTTGTTTGTTGTTAAACACAAAGCTACACAACTGGCTATCTGTGAGGTGCCCACCACAGGTATCGATACCCGATTTTAGCGTTAGAAGCTTACAGATTTACCGCTGAGCCATCAGGAGGTTAAACATTTAGAATTCATCAAGAGTAAAGTGAGAAATAATTAATGTTATGAGTGATACACCTTTTTAAATATATGTTGCAATCTTCCTGAAAATGTAGAAAACTAATATCGAAATAGATTCGAATCACCTTCCTTTTTACTTAACCAGCGTTCAAACCAACTGCTTTTGCATGAAGACTGAAAATGGTCTTAATATAGTTAGACCTTAGTTTCACTTATTCACCAAACTTAAGACAGTAAAATACAACTCGTTAGAAAGTCATATAAGCAATGAAATTCCTGTTAATTGTTTTTTGGTATTTAATAATGGTATGGTATTTAATTATATACATTATATACGAAAACATATTCAATAAATTACTAAACAATCACGATGTTTCTTGTTTGTTTTTGAATTTCGTGCAAAGCTACACGAGGGCTATCTGCGCTAGCCGTCCCTAATTTAGCAATGTAAGGCAGCTAGTTATCACCACCCACCGCCAACTCTTGGACTACTCTTTTACCAACGAATAGTGGGATTGACCGTCACATTATAACGCCCCCACGGCTGAAAGGGCGAGCCTGTTTAGTGTGACGGGGATTCGAACCCGCGACCCACAGATTGCGAGTCGAGCGCCCTAACCACCTGGCCATGCCGAGCCACAATGTTTCTTACTCAAAGTTTGTCACACTATAAAGATAAAAAGATAAAGGAAGTGACATATATAGATATTGAAAGTACAGTCACACACTACCATACATGGTTAATGTGAATAAAGAGGATTGATTTAATTATGTATACGCGTATTTCATACATAATTTTTGTTTAAACTTGTTGGATATACTGAAGTATATCGAGGGGTATCGATTATCTGTCCCTCGGTGGGTCAGCAGTAAGCTGAGAAGTTTACAACACTAAAATCCAGCGTTCGATTCCCCGCGGTGGACTTCAGAGCAGGTAGTCCAATGTGTAATTTTTAATTTTTCACTAAAACAAACTGCTTAAGAATTAAACATATTTTAAATAAACATTTTGTAAAGTTAATCTCACTAAATAACTGAGATACTCCTTGAAAATCAGTGGGATTTGCTATAGTCTTAAGTATTAGGTCATCAAGAAATTAATGTCGCTTTTTTTAGATGAAAAAACCCGAACAACTTATATATCAAAACAACCATTTATTAAATGAAATAGTCTCCATTTTATTCGATGATGCTTTTCCTATCTTACAGTCTGGTT
>NW_013665811.1:756748-763698 GCF_000517525.1 Limulus polyphemus | reverse complement strand
TATCAAAACAAACCATTTATTAAATGAAATAGTCTCCATTTTTATCGATGATGCTTTTCCATCTTACAGTCTGGTTGTTAATGCCCTACCACACTTGCATACGTTTTCCCTTTAAGATGGTGTTGCAGCGAGCGAAAAAGATGGTAATCTGATGGTACCATATCAGGAGAATATGGTATGTGGGGGAGAAATTCCCAACCCAACTCCATAAACTTATGTTGCGTCAAACGTGCCACATGTGGACGTGCATTGTCGTGGAAAAAAAAGAGCACCTTTCCGATTGACGAGTGAAGGGCGTTTCTGATGAAGGGCTTGATTTAAACGTTCCAGTTTCTGACTATAGATCTCTGCATTGACAGTTCGCTGGGGATTGAAGAGTTCGAAATGAATTACTCATTTGATGTCCCACCAAATGCAAAGCATCACTTTCTGCGGATAGAGTCCAGGTTTTGGGTTTGTAAGTGGTTTTTGTTTATGACTGAGCTATTGTTTTTGGCGTTTAATATTGGCAGAGAGAATCCATTTTTCATCACCGGTGACAATTCTGTCCGAAAATGGTTCACGCGCATTACGTGCCAGAAGAGACGAAGCAACATTAACATGTTGGAAATGGTGATCATCGGAGAGTTCATGAGGCATGCAACACCTTCTTTATGGAGTTTTCCCATATTCCTTAGATGTTTACGTATTGTTTCATGAGAAATATGCAATTTCAGGACCATTTCACGAGTGTGTTGCCTTGTGTTAGAGTCAACAAGCGTCTTCAGAGCATCAATATCAGTTCCAACATGTCGGCCCCTGCCATCATAGTTTTTAAGGTTAAAGTCACTTGAACAAAATTTGCTGAACCATCGTTGACACTTACGAACGTTCAAGACATTTCCATAAACTTCTTTGATATTCTTTGTGGCTATAGAGGCGTTGTTTCCATTCTTGTATTCAAACAGCATTACATGCCGAATGTGTGTCTCGTCGTGTGCCATCACTACAAGGGATTAGAGTATGCTAAACTTTACACATTATATAGGCTATATTAACGTGACGTTAAGGTGGTTCGTACAATTATTATACGTGATATACGTTTTTTGGGGGTGGTTAATGAAAGTGTTCCAAAACGCGACATTAATTTCTTGACAACCTAATACACAAGACTCTCGTCACAAGTAGATCTAAAACCAATTAACAAAATATTTCAGTCACTTAATTATCTTTACAAGTGAAGTGTCGTTCAATCCAAGCTCTTCAGAGTCACCTTTCTAAAGCGATCGCTGTGTCTCCTCGTGTTGTTGGTGTTATCAACAAAAAACACGAATTGATTTTAAAGATTGTATCCCAAAACATTTCGTATATGATACGTGTGTGAAACCGTGAACGTACAAAAATGTCTACTATATACAATTGTATATACAAGAAACAGAAATTACCTTGGTATCACTTAAAAAGTTTGTTTGTTGTTAAATGCAAAGCTACACACAATCGGCTATCTGTGCTGTGCTTACCTCGAGTATCAAAACCCGGTTTTTAGCGGTGTGAGCCCTCAGACTTACGGCTGAGGCACTGTCATTGTAGTCTACCGAATTACCTCGCTCAGCATCCTAACATTTTTTAAATTTAATGTTATTGGGTGAAATAGACAAAAGAATGGTTCATAGCATTTGTGAGTTTGTTTGAAGTTAAGCACAAACTACACAATTGACTATCTGTGCTCTGCCCACCACGGGTATCGAAACCCGGTTTCTAGCGTTGTAAGTCCGCAGACATACCACTGTGCCACTGGTGGGGGGGGGGACGCATTTGTGAGAAATATTGAATATACATCCGACCGTTTAGTTGAAACATTTGGATTTAATATTGAATATTTTCACACCAGATATTCTGTAAAGGGTTTAAGTAAGAGTTTAACAATTGTTACTAAACGAAGATCACATACATTCATATCAGTCCACAACTGGTAAAAACTGACTTCTACTGATCAGAAACTTTTCTATCACAATGATAATATTGACTAAACTGACCAGAAACCTTAGTCAACTTTCACAAATACGGTTAACCTTTTGTCTCTGTCAATTAGAAAATACCAGCAGTTTTCATCAAGAAACTAAAAACTCTGATCTGTGCTCCCCCAGATCTCTTTACCATTCATCAATAACTAAAAACTCTGATCTGTGCTCCCCCAGATCTCTTGACCATTAATCAATAGCTAAAACTTCTGGCCACTACAGTCTAGAAATCCTAATAGATTACTTCCTTATCAAAACATATACAATTTTCCTGCTATAACAAACTTGACCTTTAATGACCAGAATCTTCTATCAGCCTTCATATAACAATCCACTTTTCATTTTTATTGTTTTACAGACTCAAGGTTTACTAATGTGATTGTTTTATTGACTCAATGTGTCAAGAATTTAAATTACGAGCAAGACCTTTTCGAACTTGATGTTCTATAATTAATTAAACCTCTAGTGAGAAAAATTTGCAATTTTTTTCAGGAGACGAAACTAGTAAAAAGTTCTGATTACAGAAAAGAAGTAAAAATAAAACATTAGAGTTTTTAAAACTCTACACTGTAACAATTTAAATTAAACGCTAGTATGTCACAAAAAGATACACAATTTTTATGGAATTTAAAAATTAGACTGTAACAGTAAGTAGTTGGTTGGTTGTTTTACATAATGGCGCAAAGCTACTCAAGAACAATCTATGTTAACTGTTCCTAATTTTGATCTGATAAACTAGGGCTATTCTAAGAGAAGAGTAGGATCTGACCACCATTCTTATAACGCACCAACGGTCCCAAAGTAAGGAAGGCGATTTTGTGGCAAATGGGTCTTGAACTATAGACCCAAGATTTGCAATATGGCACGCTAAGAACTAGACTACGCCCGTGTAGCAATGGAAACAATGCATTTTCACCAATACAAAATAAACATAAAACTATGGCTGTAGGAGTGAAAAGCTTGTAAAAGTTAAATCTTTTAAATGTGACTGCAGAGCTGCCAACTAGATTGTAATAAATAGGTTGAAAAACATAAAATTCTAACAGCCAATTATCAAATTGTATGACCAAGACAGCTTACAATAATGAAATAACATTGTATGCGCTTATATTGTTGTGAAACTGCAACAATGAACTGCCTGCTCTAAGATCTCATCATATAATACACAAATAATCCAAACAACCTGCGCCAACAAAATTGGTCCTAATATCCGCCAATCAGCTCTCTTTGTCAAACAAAAGCCTCGTTACGTAATAATAATAACATGCAAATTTCAATATTTATGAACATAGTCACCTGCAATAATCTTTAATTCACAGCAATCTTTCTTAATCCCCCAATAGATGGCAGGTAAAGCATTAAATTGAATGAACCTGCATTCAAGCAAACTTATTATAGATAAATTTCTTTCCTTTCCCCTTTTTTAAATATTTTGCAAAATTTACGATGGCTTTCTGACATTCTGTGGAAAAACGTTATATTTCCTGTAAATTAAAAAAAACAACTGCATATACTGTCTGTAAAAAAGTCAAAAAGAGTCAGAGACAAAATCATTTAGCAAACCGTTTGATTTCGAGAAGAAAGAATCATATCTTTGTTCTTTAGAATACCAGTATAAAAAAGCGTATGTCAATATAAGTTGAAAAGTATATAAAACGTGTTAAAAATAACAATAACGTAGACTTTCTTCCAAACATTAGTTTCCTCATAAGAGATTTTCATGCTATATTTTGCAAACACAATTTGACGTCTCCTCTTGTACTGGGAACAGTTATTCTACACAAATTTGTTGTCAGATCGTGTTGTTTGGCAAAATGAAGTCGTTCTCCTTGGAAATACAGGGTTAACGCTATTCAGACACTGACTCACAAGGTTATCACTATATCGTGAATAACTTCACTATGAAACTAGAGGGGATCCTCAATAACCGTGGCACCTGGAATTCTTTTAGGCGGGATTAGAGTAAATTAATCTATGAGGCCTTTGTTTCTCGTTTCATTAGCTATATATATTTGTGTACCAGCAATACCAAGCGTGGGACGCGCGTATACCTGATTCGATTTTATTACTCATCAGGATCTCTACAAGCCTACCCCCAAATTGGTATTTTTTTTTAGGGAGGATTAGAATAACTTATTCTATAAGTCCTTGAGTGTGGTCAAATAATCAATCGAAAGGGTTTAACCTCTTAAGTCCGAAACTGTAATTGGATCTCAAATCGGTCAATAGATGACGGAGTTACGAGCTAAAAGTTTGTACTTGAAAAAACAAAGAAACTCGATGGGCCTCTCAACCGCGGCTAAAAATAGATACACTATATAACTGAAGTCATCGGTCATAGAAACAAAATCTTATGTATGACCCTTTTTCTTAACCTGTTTAGTTCAACTGTATCACAGAAAGGTTTTTATAATAAAATCTGATAAGAAAATGCATTAAATTTTGTTGTTTACGTTTTAGATGTAGGATACATTTTTAGTTAATTCAAGCCTACGTCAAGACAATACGCTTTGGCCTTCTGTAACTTTCTTGTAACCATGTTAGAATCTTTTAGAAGTGAAACAGTCTTATTAAGAATACGATATATTGCTAAAATACACACAAACTGATTATTATAAAGAATATTGCATAGACTGTTAACAAACATAAAACGTAATGTGTATAAAAGTATCTACGGAAGTACATCAGATACCTTCTTATGCGGAAGTACATCAGAGACCTTCTTATGCGGAAGTACATCAGAGACCTTCTTATGCTTGTTTGATTAACTCGTTTATTCTTAATTTTAGTACAGAATGACAGGCTCCATGCTATTATAATTCAAAGCTAATATCTTAATACTCAAACACCTTGATTTATGTATATAGATACAGTTAGAGTATAGTAAAGGAAATACATAGATGAAATTATACGGAAGATGTTTTTTCTATGAATAAAATGATTTTATTTGCTGTATTGACATTATCTCATGAAACATATATTTCACGTTTATCTTAAAGATATGTGTAGAATATTAAGTTGTTAAAAACTCCTTTTGCTCGAGAAAAGTCCCTTCTTTCTAGACCCTAAAGTGCTGTAACTCGTTTTCTGATATTCATTTCAAAATAAGCAATCCACAAAATGTTAAGGAGAGAAGCTCTATTACTCTTGTTTCTTCTAGATGTTTTTATCATGAACATTCATCGTTGGGAGTAGGCGTATTCGTTCAAAGTCATTATTTTCACACAACAAAGTAGTCTTCCGAAAGCACCAACTGTGTAACTTCTTGTAAAGTATACTTCGTAAAAAAGGTCCATCTGGTGGAATAAGTAATCATGAAAAAATAACGACATATATAATCGTTGAAATAACTTTCAAAGTTAACTTACAAAGAAGAACTTTACAAAATTTACAATACAATCATATACCAAGTGAAGCGAAAAACAACACATATGATGACGGTCACAATAATGTTTTAAGTTCTCGTTAAATTATAAAAAAATATTGAACAATTTCTACCTTAACCACTCTTTTTAAACACCACAATCTACAGCGTTACATTCTATTAAGGAACACGATCTCTACTACATTGGACTCGGTTTGTAGGCTGTCTAAGTGAAGTATTTAAATTCAAACCCATGATTTAAATAACGAAACAAGAGGTTCTGCCCACGACAACTCAAACGACAGAGGCTGATTGAGTTAGTGATGCACGTGACCGGGTTATAAAATCAACTCTCAGCTGGAAGACGAGTAGTGAAGATATTCTGGCCACGAACGTCCTAACCAACTGATCTTCCCTATAAGTTAGTACTGTGTTTCTGAGCACTTCTCTAGCACCGAATTTTCTTTTTACTTCTTTCGAATATATAACCCCCCGTTTACGCCTAACGTTACTGCTGGAGCTCATATTCTTTTACACTCGATTAAATACCATTGTTATTAAGCTCTTATTAAACACGATGTAACGTGCGTGTAGCACAACAGCACCTCTATTATAGATCATCCACATTCCTACATGTAAATAGATAGACACCTAGATAAACTATATCAAGTAGTTTAAGGGGCAAAGGTTCAGCATTGTCTGGAAATTTACACTTTCATCATCATCATGCAGTTCAAAACATCGATATGTCGTTAGTTGTGTGCCATGGAAAGGCAGTGTGTCCTATTTCGTCTTCAGATTTGAGCATTTTGTTTTTGGTTAATGTTTCAATGTAACTGCTACCTTCTGGTGGCAGGCGGAGTATTTAATGGAAGTATAGACTGTGAGCGATATTCAAATATTGGAAACCAGACAAACCCCAACTGGACAGCCTGGCGAAGGTCAACTACGCCACGTAATACCTTATCTGCAAAATATGCCCATTTGGAATCAACAGTCCACTACCTAAAGGTCAGCATGGACGTCAGGAAAGCCTTTTTGTTTGTTATTGAACACAATGCAAAACAATAAGTTACCTGTGATCTGCCCACTGCGGGTATCGAAATCCGAATTTTAACGTTGTAAGCTGCGAGGCTTACCGCTGTTCCATCAATTATGCGTCTTTACTCTCTTATCCCCCCCCCCCATTTTATAGTATAAACATACTGTATTTGTGTATATAATAACATTTCATTATATAAACATACTGTATTTGTGTATATAATAACATTCCATTACATAAACATACTGTATCTGTGTATATAATAACATTTCATTATATAAACATACTGTATTTGTGTATATAATAACATTTCATTATATAAACATACTGTATTTATGTATATAATAACATTCCATTACATAAACATACTGTATTTGTGTATATAATAACATTCCATTATATAAACATACTGTATCTGTGTATATAATAACATTTCATTATATAAACATACTGTATTTGTGTATATAATAACATTCCATTATATAAACATACTGTATTTGTGTATATAATAACACTTTCATTATATAAACATACTGTATTTGTG
>NW_013665811.1:745262-755748 GCF_000517525.1 Limulus polyphemus | reverse complement strand
TTTATATAATAACATTTCATTACATAAACATACTGTATCTGTGTATATAATAACATTCCATTACATAAACATACTGTATTTGTGTATATAATAACATTCCATTATATAATTCATCTACCTTCCTCTTGAACACTTGTACATACAAACATTGGTCACTCGCATTTCAAAGTGATCTGGATTTCAATTAACAACATCGTTCATATTCGCAAGAAATAAGTGATACCTGTTAATGACAAGCAGGACTGACCTTGTTTTAATATAATTTCATAAAATTGAACTCTATGGTTAATATTAGCAACGACAAATTATGATCAAATAAACCTCTTAATTAACGGGAATTTTTATAATACTGACCCCAATGACGACTGGAAAGACAGATTGAGATAGTTTTTCTCTCTCTCTCTATGTGTGTGTGTGTGCCAATTCCTCATATTCTCAAGAGAATGGTGCAAAGTACATAATCATGAAAGTACGGAAAATATTTTAATATTTATAAATATGGAACACTTATCACTGAAACTTTACAGAAGTCAAAAATAGCACATTGATTGGACTTTCTCCTCACATTTAGAGCCTCAAACTTTGTTCAATTCATTTGTCCAACAGATATTTTCCTTTAATATATATAGGCTTTGAATTTTCACATTTTCAAACCCTGATATGAAAATAGAAAAGTAACTTGTAAAGTGTTACGATAAAATATTTTACTGAAAGTAATAACAAAAAAATAATAATTCTAAAACACATGAATAACGTTATCCACAAAATAGCCGGGCTGCTTATTTGTGGATGCAGAAAACTATTTAGGTGTTTGTATAGCAGTCTATTTCAAAGAATAAACAAAGAAAAAATAGCAACAACTCTTCAACGAATAATATGCAGTAGTATATTTAACGTCGATACAATCAGGGAAACGCACCGACGGGCCCCAAAGTAATGCAGAAAAACTAATACATTTCTATACCTATAACTGATAAAAAAAAAAGTGCACCGAGTAGTTTGAAGCGTTAAATACGCTTCTATTAACTTATGAGCACTTGTTTTTCTTTCTTTTTGTTTACACTGTATAGATATATCTCATTTTTTTCAAATTACCAAAACGCCATCTGTAGATTTTTATTTCAAGTAAACAAGTGGCTCTAGCAATACTCGTCTGATGTCGTAGCTTTAGGTTACTAAGTAATATACATGTTGGACATGTGTATAAAACTGACAAATACCTACAAAAACATCTTGTGACTAACTGAAAGCTAGAGTGAACGGAAGTGTGTTTTTAGAAGTACACATGGTTACATAGCATTCCAGATGTGAAAAAGGCATTTAAAAGTTTTTGCTTCTATAAAATTAATATTATACAAACTCTAAACTATTCTGAACTCGTCTACACCATCTATCGGTTGCCAATTGTTCTGTACTTCTTTTTTTTTTTACAGCAAATTTCGTTGAAATAGTTCAACTCTACTGTGTCAACAGATGGCATCACCATCACAAAAGTAAATATTAATAAATGTATTTCTTGCTTACATACGCTAGCTCAGGGAACCCATTAAGGTAACAAAAACTGTATAAACGACACTGTTAGATAATGTTCTCCTTCTTTATTTTGTATTTAAATCACTGATCACCTCATTACATGCTGGTTGCATATCCTGCCTTGTGAAAAGTAATTAACTCATTTCACTGATTAAGTACTTGTGTCTAAATTCAAAGCCGAAGTTCTATAAAAAAAGTGAAAATGTGTCCTATTTTAGGGGCTTTGTTTACACCCTTCTCGAGCAAAATACCTAAAACAAGATAGCCCATGTATACCGCCGGACAGTTTCCAGTTACCATATAAAATTTATGGTAATCTAGCCAGTCAACTCTGGGTGATACCCACACACAATGGATCACTTTTAAAGTAAGATATATATATATATATACTAAATATTAGTAATTGTTTATCTTCATTTTCAATAAAAACTGATGCAGTTACATCTTCGACAATATCCTGCAATTAAACTATGTTAATTTTACAGTAATTAATTAGTGTATCTAACTTTACCTCTGAGATTTCATTCTTTTTTTATGGAATCTTAATTTAAGGGTTATTTTTCAAAACTTTTGTTTAGCAATATATAGGCTAAGACAAAGTTATTTCAATCGTTGTAACTGATAGAGTACCAGTCATATCTAGTTGTAGATACAACTGATTTTGTAACGCTTGCCTTATTGTGTTTATATAAAAACTCATAATTTAACTTTCTGCAGATGACTTTTGTTTTCGTCACAAAACACACTTACAACTTTTTTTAACCCACGAAACAGTAAATATTTTAGTAGAGTTTATGAGGTTGTGAAACGTACATAGGCCGTTTCTCTAAATCATGATACAAATAGACTGCCATTTCGTATTGAGATTCTTTATACCGATACATAAGCTACAGTAGTGATTCAGCCAGACATATCGCTGTGCCACTGGGGAGCTAGTGATACCGCCAGACATATATGCATTGAAGGAAGATTTTACTGCTGACAGCAGCGAAATGAACAAAACAAACCCCACGTGACCGGCACGTGATGATTTCAATTGTTTGTAGAGTTTGTGTTTACAGTCCATGATCATGTTGGGTTTACGGTCGAAAACATCGTTAACAGCAAAGGTACTCCCCCCCCCCCCAAATCATGCATTCTAGCCTTTATAAGAAAGACTGTACGAAAAGTATGTATAATTAGCTATACTCATTACCATATTGATTTTCAGTTTCGCTCTGATCGGAAGTTAATAACTGAAGTTTTATGTTACAAGTTTGTAAATCTAAAATAATTTTGTATGCCACACAAAAGCCTAAATAATAATTGAACCTGTGGTAGTAAACAGTCAAGAAATACAATTAGACTAATAACTAGTTTTCTTATTTTTCTTTAATTAAAAAAATCAGCTTTTCACTTAATGCGTGTATAATGGCCTGAAGCCCCAGACTGAAATCCCTATACAACGTACAATCTTTAAAATTTTATAAATGTATTATAGGCATTCTCGTGTGATACGCATTTACAGTAGGTTTTTGTATGAAAATTTACTGTTTATTGTACATGAACTTATATCTAGTTTTGAAGGAAGTGCCCCCCCCCCCAGTGGCACAGAGGTATATCTTAGGACTTACAACGCTAGAAACCGCGTTTCGATACCCGTGGTGGGCAGAGCACCGTTGTGTAGCTTTGTGCTTAACTTTAACAAAACAAACAAATTGAGGGAAGTAGCCTCGATATGCGTTTCAGCCATTTCTGCGAATATTTTATAACGTACTTGACAGAGGTGTATCGCATTTGACTGAAAGATTAAGTGTAACGGTACGATTAAAATGTTTTTGAAATATCTTGGAGTTTTTAATTATGCACAAAGCTACACAAGGGCTATCTGTGCTCTGCCCACCACGGGTATCAAAACCCGGTTTCTAGCGATGTAAGTCCGCAGACATACCGCTGTGCCATTGGGGGGCGGAGTAACTGAAAAAAAAAACTTATTGTCTTTAATCACACACCGTAAACACAAAATAAAATTGGAATCATCACGTGCCGCTCACTTTTCGAGTTTATTCAAACCAAATTATTGTCGTTGCTTTTCAGTTCACGTTATATTAAAAATACCACTCATCTCAGTTGCATTCAATAAATAACTCAGCCACTTTTACAAACTATTTAAGTAACTTTTAACAATTTGCTTGAACTTCGAGTTTAATGAGCGTCTGAATTTAAGCCCTACAGTTTAATGTGCATCTGAAGGTTTTATGTCACAAAAGAGAACAATATAGATCTCGTGCAAGAAAGCACGAGCTCCACAACTAATGGTGTTGCACGCGACCATAAAGTAGCATGTCTCTTTCTTTACGTATTAATTGTGTTTGTGATCAATTTAGTCAAATTTGCCTACCACGTAATTATCGTGTATAAGCAGTAATGGAGAAAACAGACCTTAAACTCCCGGTAATTACTTAGGGAACACGAACGTTCCAAGCCTAATCAGCATGTAGTTTCTCATTTAGAAAATATGAAAACTGTAAAATACCCGGAGCTAATAAAAAGTAAACATAAGGTGACCATATTGACGCACTTACATTTCGTATTTAGAATGACTAATTACAACAATAAATGCGAACCGTGCTGCAGTGTCTCATTTCCTTAAGAGAAAATATGTAACTGTGGGCAATGGCTAATCAAGTCTAAGCAATAATTTAAACAAGAATGCAGAGAGGCGGTAGCCAATAGCAACGGAACGTGTTTTGTACGTACGTAGTTATATATAAAAACGATTCAGGAAAATGGTTTTCATGTTATTTTACCTAAACCGGGGAAGAGAGGGCTGAACTATTCTTAGCTGGCTTGTACATTTTGCGATATTATAACATCCTATTATCCTTTGCACAACGTTCTTTGTTGGAACTCCTCCGCCATTAACAACGTGTATAAGAGCCAGCGCTGGAATTCACCGAGATTGATTTTCTTTGCCTTTCTCTTTTAAAACACTTTACATCGCTCGGCATTTCTACCATAAAGACCTTTGGGTCATTTAGTTTAGAATACTGTCAGCACGCTCTAATGTAGCTCCAGTTATTGGCTATTTCTATGGAATTTATATATATCTTTGCAAAGTGGTACGCCTATTGCAAATGAAATTTAACAGAAAAAAAGACGAAAATTCCCTAGAGCCTTGTTGCCATGGGAACGGAGAGTCTTCATTTTTTACATCCTCTGTTCGACAGCGCGGATAAAAAAATATCTTAGTACCGTCAGCAGCTAGACGTCCTCAGTAAATGCCGACATTAAGCAAATGGGTAGAGACGGTGACACTTTGAATCGCTCTCCTTCTCATCCACCATCTTAAACATAAAAACCTTTCTGCGTTACTTGATTGCAGTGAGTTTCAATTAAGATTAATATAGAAGCAGAAGGCGTGTTTTAGATGAAAAAATCCTTGTACTGTTCTTTTAATTTGCCTCTGTATTTGACCTGAGAGATTTAAAGATAAGCTTCGAAAGTACTAATCAGATTGAAAATATTTTCATAATGCCGTTTTCAAACAGAATGGCTCTCTCAGTTGAATCATGGATACAGAAAGGTTTCTATAAGGAAATTCAACGGACAGAAGCGAGAAATACCATTTCTATTAAGTTTATTCAGCCTTCGATTCGACGTACGGAAGCATTAATGACACCTGCTTAGTCAAATATTGTCGGTTGAGTAATTTCGTTGGAGAGTTATATGGCAACGATAATGTGATTAGAAGTAAGAGAAATTATCAGTGTGACATGATAAAACCGTGTATAACTTTACGAAAAACTAAAATAACTCCATGGTATTACTGTAACAATGAAATATCTAATAATGATACGTACTTTAAACAAACGAACTTGTAATTTAATTTGTTTCAGTTAAACCTAATTATTCGTAGAGATTCGTTCATAAAACTTGTCTTTCTTTAACTGTTTATTGTTTGTTACTATCCTGACATGAATGTTCTCATGATAGGCTCAGTTACAAGGTGTAAAGATTTGCTACAATACTACTGGGAACAGTGTAATATTTATTGCTTGTTCTCTGTTTCCAGATCTGTTAGAAATAACACTTCATTTCTTATTTTTCCAATGTCACAGAGAAAACTGGTATTCTTTGTGATCTCAGTGTTAATTGTAAGTTAAACTATAGTTCGAACCCAACGGTTTTTGGTATATTTCAGATAACTGAACTCGAATATTGTTTCAGTAAATTTCAGAGCACGTCATAGAGTCAGTTAGCTAGCTTATTTAAAATAATTCCAAATCATGTTCTGGTTTCAAACCTTTTATTGATATATATATATATTGTATGGTTTCTATTTGTGACCTCATGTATTTATCCTTGTTCACTTCCTTTCTTATCCTTAAAAGTTAATCTACAGAGACCTTCAATCATAGTTTATCGACGTTTATATCCAAACCCACCTTCCTATTCATATCCATTTATCCAGGCTTGTCTATCTTACCAGTTTGTATCTGTTCATCCAAACTCACCTTCCTGTTCATATCCATTTATCCAGGCTTGTCTATCTTACCAGTTTATATCTGTTCATCCAAGCCAGCATTCTTGTACATGACACCAATTTGTTGAAATATATTTATATCTATTTATTCAAACCCATGACATATGTATATATTACCTCGTTACATCCGTTTCTCCAAAACCACATTGTTGACCATATCCACTTACCCAAATTTACCTATCGTACCTGTTCATCCAAACCCACCTTCTTATCCATATTCACTTATTCAGACTTATCCATTTTACCTGTTTATATCGTTCATCCAAACGTACCTTCCTGTTCATATTCACTTACTCAAAGTTAACTATCTTACCTGTTTATATTCATCCAACCCACCTTCCTGTCCATATCAACTTATTCAGACTTATCAACTCCTATCTACTTGTATCCCTTCATCAAAACCATATACTCTGAGTCATATCATATCCGTTCTTTTAACTTTAGCTATCTATATACATATATATAAATATACATCCATACATATACATAAATATCAGTATCTGTCCACCAAATCTATCAATCTGTGTGTCTGTTAACCAAAGCTATCAATCTGTGTGTCTGTTAACCAGATCTATCAATCTGTGTGTCTATTAACCAAATCTATCGATATTTGTGTTCATCCACCAAGTCTATACTGCCTGACTGTTTGGGATCGACCACTGACCATATTACTATAATACTATCAGTGTATTTATCGATGGTTCTTCCAAATCCAATTACGTATCCGACTTGTTATCTAACAACCAAACAGTCTTTATCTTTGTATTTTTCACTTTTTATTACCTATTTATGTACCTATCTATGTTCATCAAAACGTAGTAACACATCTTTTTCATTTCCAGTACTATACCCGTCTGTGTCTACTCATAAGATGTAGCGTCTGTACACACAGGAGTTAACCACGAATTCATCCAAGTCTATAAGCCAAAGCTATAGCTAACTCTTTATATCAGTTCATCCAAGCCAGCCTTCCTGCTCATGACACCCATTTGTCGAAATTTACCTTCCTCTTCATATATACCAAATCTTACCTGTGTGTTTCAACCCACTAAACTTAGTTATCTATTTATCAGTTTGTGCCTCTCATCCACACAACGTATCTATTTGGGTATACATTCACTACACACTTACGTTTTCCACCCATTTTCTGAACCTACCATCTTCTTACCACGAATCCACTCAGATGTATTGTACGTCTTAATACTGTTATACCGTTAGTTTGTGCCTCTCATCCACACAACGTATCTATTTGGGTATACATCCACCACACACTTACGTTTTCCACCCATTTTATGAACCTACCATCTTCTTACCACGAATCCACTCAGATGTATTGTACGTCTTAATACTGTTATACCATCAGATTGTGTCTCTCATCCACACAACGTATCTATTTGGGTATACATCCACCACACACTTACAATTGTGGTTGATTAATCCATTAGTATCCAGTATTGAAATATAAGAAAGTGTTATAACCAAAAAATAAAATGTCATAGTGTCATGAACAGGAAATTCGGTATATTCTGGTTGGCTGGGACATTCTTACACAGACAGTTAAATAAGTTGTGCAGATAAAACTACAGGCAACTAAATTGATAACTGTGGTGGACAAGCGCGTACAAGGTGATAGTTTTAGTGTACATAAACAAACTGATGGTATAACAGTATTAAGACGTGCAATACATCTGAGTGGATTCGTGGTAAGAAGATGGTAGGTTCATAAAATGGGTGGAAAACACACTGAAAACTGAATTTGTTTGAAAAAATTGCCAATAAGCTGTCACAATTTGTTAAGCACAAAGCTAAACAATTGGCTATCTGTGCTCTGCTCACCGCGGGTATCGAAACCCGATTTTTAGCGTTATAAGCCGTCGGACTTACCCCTGAATCACCAGGAGCATATTTATTATGTCCAACAGTTAATATCTATTGTATCGTAGCCTAATGCGTACAAGCATGATATATTCAATAATAGTTAAATTAAAGAAGAAAGGTCCACTTTTCGAAAGCGCTCAGGTTATAGGGTTTTTATCATATTATATCAAGGCTTCTTGAATCTACGTGTTTTCATGAATAGTTACAAAGAAAGATTTGTTATTGTTATTATTAAGAACAAAATAAAACGCGAGCTACAAGAAGTTATGAGTCTTAGTTAAGTTGTACTTTTGTGTTGCAAGTCAAAAAGTACGCTGTTCTCGTAGTGTTTAAAAGTTTTTTGCACCCTAGTTTTATTCACACAGTGTGTAAACAAATTTAGAAAATAGTTCATGTAGGTTATACACACGAAAAATTAGCAAACAGCATATTATTTACCAATAACTGGTCATGACTATATAACTGTATAAAACATATTTTAAGCAATAAAAATCAAATATGTGATTATACGCTTTTGATGAAACACGACATTTTTCAAATATGTTTTTACCTATCTTTTTGTGTGCTAGTAGTGACCCCAATATGATTGTGCAAAAATGAAAGGAAAATATTCAATTCATATAAAAATATACGTCAGTATCCGAAACATTAATATTTACTTTGTCAACAACACTGTTTAAAATTTAAAAAAAAGTTTTGATGACCTTTTAATAAAAAAGAATCAACCGTGATTTAACAATATTGTTTTGATCAATATATGTTGTCGTAAAAGACGTTTACTAACAAACAGACCTCCTCCTCTGTTCTCACCTCTTCACAGACATAATTAAATAGCATTCGAACAAAACTCATGCATATATTCTTTGGTATAATTCACAGGGGTGCAACAGTCTGACCAATCTTAGAAAATGTGTCACCATAATTGCAATTAAGCAGACTCGTTTCTTAAAAAAATATATATTACTGAAACTATGGTAGGCTTTAAGACGTGCAATGAAACCTAAAGCTGTCGGAAGCAATAACTGAAGAACAGACTAACAAGTATAAGAAGGGAAAAAGACACGTTGTGTTTGATATATAACACGAATACAACCTAGTCGCCTGATCCCTCCCACTATTACAGCTCTCTCGTGCCATTTCAACTGAGTCTGTATAGCTTCTGTGTCTGTATGTCATGTTGCTCGGTGATGTTTATTACCATCAGAGCAGCGGGCAGTTATGGAAATAAGAGTATGAAGCGCCAGCTGCACATTTGGAAAGAGAACTAAATACGAGCTTGTTATGTGAAGAACAGCAGATACAGAAACGGTACATTTGTTTGGTATATTCGCTAGCTTAGACTCTCTCCACGGGGCCATTTCGTTAGATGACGCTTATTGATTGGAGAAATCCACGACAATCCATACCTTGAAATTGGCTGCTGTCATAAAATAGGCCACCTCAGACAAAATTGGACCATAAAATATGCAAAAAGTCTCTGAGAAAAACTAGGAACGGATGACATGAGTGGGGGAGAGAAAATCGGAGATTTTTCTTCAGGTAAAGGTAAGCAGACGACCAGGCTCTGATTAAAAGTAAACGAAGATTTTAAAATACCGTAGTACCTACATCCGGGACCAGGGGGAAGCAATGAGGCACACATCACGAATAGAGAGATTATCGCTGTTTAAAACTGATGAAGTGAGCTGTTCCAGCCTTCGTGACGGCAGGTTATTTCTCAAGATACTGAAAAAAAAATTACATAAAGCGTATATAAAGTTTCGTTACATATAATATATTCACATACTTATCTTCGCTACACACACACTCTTTAAATAACAGCACACTTCAGCGTGAAATTGCTTGAAGGAAATGAAAAGAAATAAACGGAGATTTATTCTAAAACACCTTGTCTTATTGTAGAAGTTCAGTAAGTGATGGTTTGTTGATACCCAAGTCACGTGACTCAAGTAGAAAGGAATGTGTGCACATAAAAGTATGTGTGTGTTTGTGGGTATGTTTGAGCAAATTATGAAAAGGATTTCAAATAACTCAAACAAAATAACTGAAAACAGAAAAAGATAATTCACGCTAAATTGTCGTGGATGATTCTAGACAAAGTGCAAATTATAATTTTAAGAATTCCCATTAGAGAAATTTTTACTAATTCTAATCAAGTCAGGACTAAGCAGCTGTGACTAGGTGCAAATGTTTCATACTAAGCCAGCTATGAATATATATTTACATGATGCAACTATTTAACATTTTGTAGTTAGACCGAAAACTACATTTACACATTACGCCAATACATAATTATTTATTTTGTATGTATGTGATAACTAGTTTTCACTATGAATAAATATAAATAATTCATACCAGACAAATATGAATAAATATCAGCATTTCACACCAGACAACTTTCGATAACTAGTTTTCATTATGAATAAATATAAATAACTCATACCAGACAAATATGAATAAATATCAGCATTTCACACCAGACAACTTTCGATAACTAGTTTTCACTATGAATAAATATAAATAACTCATACCAGACAAATATGAATAAAT
>NW_013665811.1:740177-744499 GCF_000517525.1 Limulus polyphemus | reverse complement strand
ATATATATATATATATATATATATATATATATATATATCACATCAAATCATTGGATAACTTAAATGTTTCATACACTAGATAATTCCTCAACAGTCCCCCAGTGGGTCAGCGGTAAGTTTACAGACTCGCAATGTTACAATCTGGAGTTAGATTCCCGTGGTGGTCAAAGCGCAACTTTGGTTTGGTTTGAATTTCACGCAAAGTTACACGAGGGCTATCTGCGCTAGCCATCCCTGATTTAGCTGTGAAAGACTAGAAGGAAGGCAGCAAGTCACCATCACCTACCGCCAACACTTGGGCTACTCTTTTCCCAACAAACAGTGGGATCGACAGTCACTTATAACGCCTCCCCGGCTGAAAGGGCAAGCATGTTTGGTGTGACGGGATTCGAACCCGCGACCCTCAGATTGCGAGTCGAGCGCCCTAACCACCTGGCCATGCCGGGCCAAGGAGCGCAGCCTATTACGTAGCTTTATGCTTTTGTTTGTGTGGAATTAAGCAAAAAGCTACACAAAGGGAATCCGTGCTCTACCCACCACGGGTATCGAAACCTGGATGTAAATCTGCAGATATACTGCTGTGACACTTGGGGGCAGCTTCGTGCTAAAAAATAAACAAACAAATTTTAAACATTTATATTAGGTAATTGTGGAAGATACAACACGTTTTGTACTTGCAACTGTACACCGACCTAAAACGTTAGCAACAGATTTAAAAATCATATTAAACAACTTTAATAACAATCATAGAGTGGTTAAAATATTGTCCAGGTTATTTTTTTAAATAGTTTTTAATAATAAAGATTTATTATTTACATTATAGAAGTAACTGAATAATTAATGATTTGACAATAATCAAACACTGATTTGGGTAACTTTCCAAACTGACCTAAAATTCGATATCTAAACTGAATGTGTAAACAACGTTCTATGATACACCAGAAAAGAAGTTAGCTACACAATAACAGGATAAACGATAGGATTTAGTGGGCAGACAGTGTACTGATGCACACAATAACAGTAGAAATGATAGGATTTAAAGGTCAAACAGTTTATTGATACACACAATAACAGGAGAAGTGATAGGATTTAGTAGGTGGACATTGTATTGATTCACACAATAACAAGAGAAACGGTAGGATTTAATGGGCAGACAATGCACCGATACATACAATAACAGTAGAAATTATAAGATTTAATGGTCAGTCGTTGTGCTTATAAGAACAGTAAAAGATCGTCAAGTAGCTGAATAGTATTGAAAGGTTTGACTTTTGTTAGATAACAAAACAAAATCTGTTTTACTCAAATACTATGTGCTGAGGTTTATTTTTGTTTGTAGACCAGTCTACTCTGTCTGTCTTCTCATTAACAATTAACTTTATTTTAATAAGCAGGTATCATGGACACAAAGACAAAACATAGTGCAATAAACTTTAATTTCGATGAATGACATTTAATATTTGACATTCTTCGTTATGACTCTACTGTAGTGGACCAACATTGAACAGGGAACGAGGCTAAGATGTAAAGCTAACACATAAAAAAATGAAAGAATAATTTTTCCAGGTCTCATCAGTCACGCATATGTTATCACAAAATGACCATTCTATATTTTCATGAGAATGTCGAGCTAACAACAGAAGTCAATTTTCAAGTTGCCACTGTGGAGCAAACCAACAAGAATACATAGACTGTTTATTACAAAATGACCTTTGTATTCTTATTTGAATGTCAAACCAACACAAAAGCCAGCTTTCAGGTTGCTATATTGAACAAATCAACAAGAATATGATATAATTTACTACAAAATAACCATTCTCCGTTCTCATGGTAATGTCGAGCGAACACAAAAGTCAGCTTTCAGGTTGCTACGTTGAACAAACCAAGAATATTACAGAAAAATTAAAACTGATATTAATTAGACAAGGAACTGGTTTACAGTAGAGAAAAGTGGAATTCCAAGGGTAACAATACAACAGAATTAGAGCTATAAAAAGAGTAATTATGACAGAGCAATGACCAATTTTTTCTTAAGCCTATCTTGTGCTAACTTAAAAATAATATTCATGAATTAACTGATTAATTTCCATGGATATTCATCATAACAGCTGAAACTTAACACATGCAACAGTAAATCAGCCAAAAAAGGTCATAAAATATATAGTTAATACCAAACGATTTTCACATCAAACATCAATACACCTCAAAGATAAAAACTGTTAAAAATTAAGGAACTCATAACTTAGAATAATGAAAACAGTCGATATTAAAATAATCACAAATACAAATCACATACAGTTAGCGTTAAATAATCAAACAAAACGGTAGTTTTGTCGCCAAAATAAAAAAAGAAGAAATAAAACTATTCTAGTGTTTTCCGTTTACCTAGTTTGTTCCTGATGCATAAAATACACATGCGTATTATTCTTCTATAGAAATAAAATACACATGCGTATTATTCTTCTGTAGAATTAAAAATTGCAAATGGTTGCCTTATACTGAACATTATGCACACCTAGAACAGGCATATAAACTTTTATTAACCTGCTTTGTCTTCTTTTGATTCTAAAGACACATAAGTTTTCTGAAAATTTCAAACTTTTTTCAGTAACCCCAACTAGCAGTGGAAAAAAAAAATGGTGCAAGTATTGTTTTCCTTTGTGGTATGAATGTGAATAAGAATATTCAGTACGCAAATTATTGCAAAGTTTAATTGTAAAAATATAAAATCTACTTTAAAATGGCTTTCAAAATAACCTGTATTTCATCAGTATTCGCTAAGTGGAAGAACTCCAAAATGTAAGTATGCCAATTACAGTAGTGAACGTTGGAATGAACGCTTGCAACATGAGGACCTAGCGACCACGGCCAGCGAATCCTTAATTTATATCTCGAAAGTTTTACTGTATATTTATTCTTGAAAGCATGCGACATCCTCGGTGAATGCAAAAGAACACCGATTAATAAAATTACCCTCATCCCCTTCATCTGTCATTCTCTTTCCCAAAGTTCATTTCGTATAGTTCAGCTCAAAACGAGAATGTCTTCCTGTCACTGCTGCTTCTGTCTTTTTGTCATTGTTTGTCATCCTTAAAGGTAAAACATTTTCCACTCTTATGTAATCTACTTGATAATGTGTGTGATATTAGCAATATCCTGATCTGCATGTTACTTTCCTTTAAAGGTATAGTTAAACAATAATGATTACAGTGAAATCCATCCAAAAATACTTGACAAGAAACAACAACCAGAATTCTGCTTTAACTCAAACGTCAATTGGCACTAATCACATCATTTGTTTATGCCTTCTTTTTCACTCAAGTGTTTTGTATTGATACATTATAAGCTTACAGAGAAAAATAATAACTTTTGGATGGCTAATAGCTTTAGACTGTATTCCGTTTCAAAGCTGAGAAACATTCCAAGTTTTAAAGGCTTCCCTGAATGGTACTATAAAATGTGAATTCAACCAATAAGTTTAGTTGAACCATATATATAAATAACACTAGATTGGAAATCTCGTTATTTTCGGCATTCGCATGCGGTCGCCATTGCTATGTGTTGAACTTTCAAAGCCCGCCAGTCGAACTGATAATGGCAAGGCGATCTCACCTCACAACTTATGACGTTTAGATAATTCTGTTATTTGAGTTTAATACATTTGTCAAGCCAAGATGATATAAGCCTGATTTTAACTTAGAAATTAATGCAAAAATCGTTCACAAAACACACATATCTGTCCTTTCATATGAAGAACGCATTGAATTTTAGCCGAGAGAGAAATCTTAAGATTAAAATTTGTTCTTTTTCCACGATGTTTATTATGTGTCACAGAAAAATATACATCTCAATTATTGTTGCCAATGAACAAGAGGTGGCGCATCATGTCCTTTAGTCTCTGTGTGTGGAGAAGAATGTTATTTATGTATCTGCACCTCCAAACATTCAACGTTCTTAACTGAAATAGATAGAAATAATCTAAAAAAATTATAATATAAGTATAACAAAATTCTTTCGGATTTATTTGAGAATTTGTGACAAAAATTGATACAAATGCTTGAAATATATATATATACAACATGAAGTACACAAATCATTACATCTATTTCATCAATGATGCATTACATATACTGTACTAGATCTAAAGACAATAAACTTAGCAATGTTACTCTTTTAAAGACTCCCTTTTCCTCTTTTTACCGAGTTATGACCGAACAGTCATGTTCTCCTCATTTCCCCTACTACTAGATCTTTTTAGATCTGAGCCCCTTCCCTCCAAATGGTCTCTGCAAGGTCTTATAATTAAAGGCTAGAAGTGTAGT